>NC_090749.1:1319577-1427077 GCF_036898095.1 Palaemon carinicauda
AACCAGTACCTGATTTCAGGAACACACTTTAATTGCTCAAGTTGCTTTTTTATTTCAAATTGCTGGCAAAATTGCTAGTCAAAATAATACACAGAGTACGGGAAGTTTACAGTATGGTCAGATTGTAGTTATATAGTCGACCAAAAGCCCAGTCTCTAGGCACAGTACTTGTGTAATCCTGCAGTACATACATGTAATACAATAACGTAGATTTTGCCACACTATGTTAATTATGATTCCGAACTTTTCAAATCTGGTCACCAGAATTATGAATGTCTACAGATCATAATGTTGGTTAGCAAGTTTTCTGTCCCAATCTACTGGCATTCGCCTTCACAGAAACATAGACCAGTGCATTGCAGTGAAGCGTTCTTGCACTTGCAGCGGTTTTTGCAGCCTTTCTTGCATCCGCAAGACACCAGCTCATAGCAGGCCTTGGATGCCTCAGGGAGTGTGGTCCAGAGTGGTGTGTAGAGCCCATCATCACTCCGATGCCAGCCCCAGTCTGTTGGTGGAGAGAGCACGGGCGTTGGTACCAATGCCTGGCCCCAGACATGACCACCCTGAAGGGCAGATCTCTTCACATGCTGCTCCAGAGCAGCGTAGGTTGGCGGGATGTTCTGAACAGAGTTCGTCTTTGCAAAGAGCTGCTTTCTCGCCTTGTTGACGTCCTTGCATTTGCTTGTGCGGTCATACAGGAGTATGACAAACCTCTCGATGACATGCATTGTATCCTCTTGGATGCTTGTGGGTGCATTTGCCAGACTCAGCAGGGCATCAGTGAGTTCTGGCAGCGTGTTCCATGTTGCCCAGGCAGATTTCTTCCCATGTCCGACGAAGGCTGACACAGTATCACACCCTGTGATGGCATGAAACATTGGAAGAGCACATGCCTTCTCTGGACCAAGGGAGGAAGCTATTTCATGGGCTGCAATGTAGCGGTAGTTCTTGCCTGTCCCAAAGGCTACCCAGAGTTCGTCTCCAGCTGGTAGTTTCTGGACTACCATCACTGCTAGGACCACGACGTCACTGTCTACTGTTCGAACCTGTATCTGGTGGTGACCATGTTGTGCAGCATGTGCTACATGTAGCATCATGCGGGTGTCTGCCTCTTCTTGGTTGCATGGTGCGAGTGAGTTGACATCCTCTTGCTGTGGAACACAGATCACCTGCTCCCCATCAGTGACGACCAGTTCCTTGCCTTCTTCTTGAAAGGACTCTGCAAGCATGGTGGAGAGGTAGCTGAAGAGCTCCACTTTGTTGCTATCAACTCGCAGGAAACTTTGCCAATTTCCTGGTATGACTGCTGAGTCGACAACACGCCGACGTACTCCCTTTCCACGCTGTTCTCTGGTTGATGCCTTCAGGGAATCTGCTCTGTAGCTGTCCCACACAAGGTCAAGACGTGATACATGTTGGAAACGTTGTACAACGTATGGGATGAACACTTGCTGTGCATATTCCTCGAACGTGTTGGCAGTACCCGGCTTCAACATCTGTACGATTACTGCTCCATCGAGGACAACAGCAGTGACAGTAGGAGCTTCAAACTGAGGCTCAGCATGGCCTTCAAGGCACACCAGCAAGTCACTCTTGCTCCCTAGGTACAGTCTCCCTCCGTCAGATAAAGCTGGAGGGCATTGCTGATTTTCATGCCTGAAGAACTCTTCTAGATTCCCATCACGGGTCTGGCAGCCGATATATAATCGTGCGAAGAGCGCAACATCATTCTTCAGAGATTTGACCTGTTCTTTTCCTTTGGGTATATTGGGTCCTCTCTTGGTCGCAAACAGTGGTAGCTTGTTCCGGTGGATTGCCACCTCAATGGACTTGGTTCTGTCCACGATGCATTCCTTTGAGAATGCTTCATATATCGACGAACTATCTGTGCAGCACGCGCAAGGTGAACTGCCTCAGTGTCACAGTCTTGCTCGCAGGCTTTGCCTAGCGCTTCACCAATGTCTTCATCAAACGCTAGTAAAACATCTCGGCCTTTGCTGTGGGATCTCAGGCCTGGTATCTGGGCTAACAGGCGCTCTTTCAGCCTTGTGCTATTAACTTTCTGGCACAAAACAACCCCGAGCTGTTCCATTCTTGTTGTGTATAGCTTTACAAGTTCTGCGAGTCTGAAGACTGGGGTGGTGCCCTCTTCTAGGTGGGTTTCCTCGATATACAGGACCAGTTCAGCCAGTACGATTCTTGACATTACACCTTCATGGTCAGTTTTCTGCTCGGCTTCTACAGTGGTCTTTGCACGATAGTAAAGAGCCAACAAACACTTGGAATGGTACTTGGCCTCCAGAGCCACCATATCACCCATGCTGAGCCTGGCTATGAGTTCATTGTCCCCAACTTGCGCTGCACACTTCCGTACGCGTGTGTCCACCTGGAAGGTTGTTACTTCATGTAGGGTCTCTGTGCCAGACTTTCCACAGAAAAAGCAGGAGGTGCCGCTGGTAGTGGCTTCTGAAGAGTGTGTTCTGGCGCGCTTGGCCTGGACATTGTCAGTACTATCAAATGCTGAGCTGCTTGCGATGCGTCTCTTCTCTGCTCTTCGTAGCATTGTGTTATTGTATTTGAGCATACATGTTTTATGCCACTTGGCCTGGTGGGCAACCATTGTCGCCTCAACACCTTGTCCTTCATCTAGTCTCTGTAACTGAACAGTTCTTGGCAGTTCTCCGAGTTCATCAAATTTGACCAAGTTTGCAGCCATTGTCGTGTATCCACTCCCAGGGTCTCGGCGTTTAGACAGTACTGGGCAGACAAGTGACTCTGTTGTCTCCTCTTGACATACAAGACACAGCTTCCAGTTTGTCTCAGGAGGTGTTGTGGGAGTACGTTGCTCAAAAGTATCGACCAGTTGGAACTTCTTTGCCATGGCTGCAGTCTGGAACAACGCGTCTCTGATGTCAGGTGGTGCTGCTGCTGCCTCACCTGCAAAGACACAAAACACCACCATGTTACCACAAGTTACTACTACAAGCACCATGACTATCAACACTATACTATTACTGCACCCGCCGTCACTGCCACCAACGCTGCCGCTGCAAAGTAAAATTCATTTTCTTGTGAAATGGTAGCCAAATTATTTGGTAAGCACAGAAGTATGTGTAATTGTACAAAACTTATCACCTCTAGCACACTTATCACCTTTAGCATCCACAAAAAGACAAATTATGGTACATATTCAATGACGCTAACGGTAAATAGCGGCCATTTTGAAAAATGGCCGCCAAATGTGCTACGGGGAGAATCTTGAATGCCTCCATATCCAAAATTGTTCAGAATGTATTAATCCACATGTGTGCCAATTTTGATGCTTTTAGAACAATTTGAACAATTGGTTTCATATTTCTTACTATGCCGCTGGGCTATACCAACTCACAGGCATAGGGTGGAATAACGGAGCCTTTGTATATCAGCGGCCAGTTCCTCATGCATTGATTAAAAATCAACTAACCTAAACTTTCCACCTTAACCTAACCTACAAGCCGTGCCCTTACCTATATACCTCACGGGGGTCTGCCGCCCCCCTGCGCCCCACCTTACACAGCCATATTCTAAGTTAGACATAATAATACATACAAGAGGCCGCTCTTATACATACTCCCTAGAATAACTCCTAACCCTACCAACTCACTGACCATTGCTTAAGTGCAGTCTACTAAGACACAATTATTGTTTTGAATTGGTTTTTATTGCATTATAAGTATTGTGTTAGTTAATGAAGACATTTTGGTAAGTGTACAGTACTTGTACACACTACGTATTGTTGGTAAATTTTTATACTAAAACAATATCCTTTATGGCTCTAAAGAATCGGGTATATGGTGTAATTATAGATGTAATGAACGTTTTTTTTTTTTTTATAATGGTTTCTGGTGGAAAGCCAGAAATTTTTATTAATGGGTAGGTCAACTACCGAGTAATACTAATGAAACAAGGTCAAAACATTGGAGTTTTTGTTTGCCAGGACTTGTGGACTCTTAGAAAATGTGACTTTCTAGTAATACTAATGAAACATGGTCAAAACATTGGAGTTTTTGTTTGCCAGGACTTGTGGACTCTTAGAAAATGTGACTTTCTAGTAATACTAATGAAACATGGTCAAAACATTGGAGTTTTTGTTTGCCAGGACTTGTGGACTCTTAGAAAATGGGACTTTCTAGTAATACTAATGAAACATGGTCAAAACATTGGAGTTTTTGTTTGCCAGGACTTGTGGACTCTTAGAAAATGTGACTTTCTAGTAATACTAAGGAAACATGGTCAAAACATTGGAGTTTTTGTTTGCCAGGACTTGTGAACTCTTAGAAAATGTGACTTTCTAGTAATACTAATGAAACATGGTCAAAACATTGGAGTTTTTGTTTGCCAGGACTTGTGGACTCTTAGAAAATGGGACTTTCTAGTAATACTAATGAAACATGGTCAAAACATGGGAGTTTTTGTTTGCCAGGACTTGTGGACTCTTAGAAAATGTGACTTTCTAGTAATACTAATGAAACATGGTCAAAACATTGGAGTTTGTTCTGTAACCGAAATACAAACCACGCTATTTACATTGGGTTTACCTTTCGGCGTAGCTGAAATGGCGAGCCATTAGAATTTAACGAGGGTGTATTACCCCTGTGCTAGTTAGCAGGTGGGTAGGGGAGTGGTAGCTAGCTACCCCTCCCCCCTTCACACACCGGTGAACTGCTTCACTTCACTTTTGGCTCGGACAATGGACAGATGTCTCTGTCTTTGTCCTCGCTTGGCAGCCATTGTTTGTTTTGTCTTTACTTAATCACTTACCTTTCTTTTACTCAATATATATGTAAACATTTTTTTGTGTTTATGTATATATTTGAGTATAGAAATCAGTAAGTTTCCTTTTCAGAGTTTGTGGTTGTGTGTGCAGTGTACGATATCTCCGTGGAGCCCTCGGCAGTTAGGCCACCATGGTGTAATTTCATGGGTCGGGACCGAGTTTGACTACGGTCTTTCTCTCTCTCTCTCTTTGAGGTCGTTTACCCTTTTACTACGTTACTTTTACTACGTCTGAGTAGCTTCCTTCCCATGTGGGTGGGGTTGCTACGCCGTACGTTTTGTCTCAAGTAGTTTATGAATCTAATTGTTTTTGTTGATTTTTCAGCTTTGTAGAACGATTCCTTTCGGGGTTTTCGTTCTCTCTTTAGTGTTCATTCATTTTTAATTTACATAATTACATATTTTAAATATTAAACTTAGCCGGTGAATATATAAATAGCTGACGTCTCCGACGGTCGACAGATTCCAAAAACTCGCGAGCGATCGCCATGAAGGTTGTCGGGTGTGCCCACCAGCGCCGACTATCGGCCAGATACCGCATATAC
This sequence comes from Palaemon carinicauda, assembly GCF_036898095.1. Lineage (NCBI taxonomy): Eukaryota > Metazoa > Arthropoda > Malacostraca > Decapoda > Palaemonidae > Palaemon > Palaemon carinicauda. The sequence goes on from NC_090749.1 coordinate 1,324,938, forward strand.
TTCTCAACCAAACCAGTTCTTCTCTGTCGGTGTTACAGACAACACTGGTTCCGCTCGCGCTTGACCTCGAGTTTTCTACCGAATTGGTGAAGTACTTGGTTTTGGTTTTATTGCTTTTGCTGTGTTGGTTTTTTGCTTCAATAAAACTCTTGAAACCCTTTTTTGATTTTTGTTGATGAACTTGGCTTCCCTTTGAATTTGCTTTGGATTTTCATAATGGCTGACCCTTCTCCTGTCTATCGTAAATGTGCGAAAGACTGTAACAAACGTCTTCCGAAAGCTTCTATCGATCCTCATACTGTTTGTGCTAATTGCCGGGGTAAATCCTGTCAATTAGGAGATCGGTGTGAGGAATGTGTGGTTTTATCGGAATTCGAGTGGTTGGAGTATGAGAAATATACTCGGAAACTCGAAAGAGATAGGGTGAGGAGAAGCTCTTCTAGATCTATAGATTTTTCCTCTTCCCATGCCCCTGAACCTAATCCTTCCCCTGTAGTGGTAGTTTCTGAACCCCCTATTGGCACTCAGGAACCTTCAATGCGTGAAATGTTATTGGCTATTCAAGCGTTGGGTGAGAAGGTCGAAACCTTGGCATCGGACAGAAACCAGCTTATGTCCGACGTTAAGCTTTTAAAGAGTCAAAGTGGTAAAGTGGAAAGTGCGACTAATGTGTTTAGTGTTGCGACGGAGGGTTCGTCTGTTTGTGCTTGTCGCTTACCTAGTCCGAGACCTCTTTCAAGCTCCCCTGCACCAGGGAGAAGGAATGGCGTAGGACTTAAGGGAGTGAGAGGTGTAAACCAACGTACAGACGTCCCCTCAAAGGTATCAGACGTTGCTCCTCAGGCACGTCCTTACCATAAGACGGGAGAAACTAAGTTCTCCTCGTCTTCCGATGATTTGCCTCATAAGAAACCTTGGCGTAAGGTTTCAAGACCCTTAAAACGCAAGTCAGTCCCTACAGGACAGGTCCGGCGTCCTGCCTGTAGTCATTGGGACAGCTCTGACCGTATTCAGTCATCGGATGGCTGTTCGCCTGTTAAGCGTAAACGTGACGCTGAGTCCGAGGGTCTCGTTCGGTGCGATGACTTGCATGCACAGACGTTGCCGACGTCACGGCCCGTTTCGACTCCCGTTGACCCGAAGTGGAGTGTCTTACAAGACATGCAGTTGAAACTTTCATCCTTAATGGAGGTTTATGAGCATGACCAGGTTCGTAAAGATCCTTTGCTTGCGGTTTGCCAGTCCGACAAGCGTGACTCTGGTCTTCAACCGCCTAAGCGAGATTTGTCTCGTCGTTTTGACGTTAGCGCTAATGTTATCGGTGCTGTTAAACGTGACTCTGATCGTGTTCCTCGTCAGTCACGTCAGTTATGTGATGTGGAACGTCATTTTCCGCAGTCTCAAGGTGACGTTCAGCAACAATCACCGCAGTCTCGACGTGACGTTCGTCGGCCGACTCCGTTGTCCCGATGTGACGTCGAACGTCAGTCACCGCGGTTGGGTGTTGTTTTTCAACCTCAAGTCCTGCAGTCTGTGCAGTCCCGACGTGATGTCGAACGTCAGTCACCACAGTCTGTTGTTGTTTGTCAGCCTCAAGACTTTCAGTCTTTGCAGTCTCTACGTGACGTCGTTACCTCTGCTTTTGCTGCGGCCCCGTCGCATATTGATATAGCGTGTCAATCGTTACCTCCCCAGCATGCTTCTCCGTGTCGCGAGACTTTGCCTTTGTCGGATGATGTTCCTTCGGATGAGGAAGTTGTTGATCCCCTTCCTGGTGATGTTCCTTTGGGGACTCTTTCGGATGGGGAGGAGCCTAGGGTTGCTCAGCAATCCCTTGACTTTAAGAAGATAATGCTTATCTTTAAAGATCTGTTTCCCGATCATTTTGTCTCTGCTGCTCCTCGTTCACCTCCATCTGAGTTCACGCTGGGCCTGACTTCTTCGACTCCGTCGTTCACGAAGTTAGTGCTCTCTCGCTCTTCTAAGAGAGCTCTGCGTTTGTTGGGAGACTGGTTAATGTCCAGGAGGAATTTTGGGAAGTCCTCTTTTGCCTTTCCCCCTTTCAAATTGGCTTCTCGTGCGAGCGTCTGGTATGACACAGGAGAAGTTCTCGGCTTGGGGGTGCCTGCCTCTGCCCAGGGAGACTTCTCAAGCCTTGTAGACTCTCCTCGTCGTCTGGCCATGAGACGCTCGAAGGTTTGCTGGTCCTCTACTGATCTGGATCATCTCCTTAAAGGAATTTTCCGTGCCTTTGAGGTTTTCAATTTTTTGGATTGGTCCCTGGGAGCCTTGAGTAGGAAAGTCTCGTCAGCGGACCGGGATGTCTCTATTCAGATAATGTCGTGCATGGACAAGGCAATAAGGGATGGCTCTAATGAACTTGCTGCTACGTTCTCAGCAGGGGTTCTGAAGAAGAGAGAGACTCTGTGTTCTTTTCTTTCTGCAGGGGTCACTCCTTGTCAGAGGTCAGAACTTCTCTTTGCGCCCTTGTCTTCTGCTTTGTTCCCTCAACAGTTTATTAGAGATATCGCGGCGTCTCTTGTACAGAAGGACACTCATGATTTAATGGCCACGTCTGCTCATAAGGCTGTACCTTCGTCTTCTCATGTCAGCAGACCTAAGTTTGACACGCCAGCGGCAAGGTTTATCCCGCCTTTTCGTGGCAGAGCTCCCAGTAGGGGAGGCTCTCGTGCCGATAGCAAGCGAGGCAAGAAGAGAGGATCTAAATCCTCCCGTGGCAGAGTCTGACTGCCCACGTCCTCAGACAGCAGTAGGTGCCAGATTGACCAACTTCTGGCAGGCCTGGGAGAAGAGGGGTGCAGACTGGGAGTCTGTTTTGTTGCTGAAGGAGGGTTACAAAATTCCGTTTGTACGAAGACCTCCTCTGGTAAAAGTTCCGATAGACCTCTCTCCCAGGTATCGAGAGGAGACAAAGAGACAGGCATTACATCTTCAGGTGTCTCTGTTGTTAGAAAAGGGGGCGGTGGTGAAAGTCTCGGACCTTCAATCCCCAGGTTTTTACAACCGTCTCTTCCTGGTTCCGAAGAACACAGGAGGTTGGAGGCCAGTGCTGGATGTAAGTGCTCTCAACGTGTTTGTTGTAAAAACAAATTTTACGAATAGAACTTACCTGGCAGTTATATATACATAGCTAATTATCTCTATTTCGGCAGAATTTTTTCTAAAACTAGGCAACCGCCTTGTGGTGGTTGGGTGGTAACACCCGTTAAAGGGTGGTAGGAGGAATCATTCCCGTTTTCTGTTCTTCAGTTCATCTCTGCCGGCCGGATCGACACGTTGGTCCGTCATTAAGAGTTTTTTCTTCGATTTCCCTGCTCGGTGTACCAGTCTGCTTTTTTTGGTGAAGTACTCTGATTTGGGTTTTTGGCGATCGTAGTATTTTGTTTTCTCTTAGTTTTTTTTTTTTTTTTTTTTGCTGTTTTTCATTATGAGTGAAAAGAGTCATTACCGTATCTGTGCGAATGAGGAATGTAAGGTGAGACTACCCAAAATGGCGGTTGATCCTCACACTGTTTGTTCTCATTGTAGGGGTTTTGTTTGTGCCCTTGATAATAGGTGCGGGGAATGTAAGGTTTTGGATGAGAAAGATTGGTTAATTATGAAGCGCTATGTGCGTAAGCTAGAGCTCGATAGAGTTAGGAGAGCTTCTAGGTCTAAGTCTAAGTCTGTTAGTGGTAAGGAAGACGAACTTAGCGTAGATTTATCTATTGATCCTATTATTGATTCCTCTTTGGAAGTTGATCCTTCCCTTGAGGTAGTAACTCCTGCACCTCCTACAGGTTCCGTATCTACGGATGACCCTCGGTACGCTAGCCTGGCGGCCGAGTTGAAGGCCATTAAAGAACAGCTGGAGGCCTTTAAAGGTAAGGAAAGTGAAAGTGCTTGTGTTAGTGCAGTGGAGGTGGCGACCGACCGAATCTGTCATACCCCTAGGCCTAGACCTCTACCAAGCTCCCAGGACCAAGGGAGAAGGTACGTCGATGACCGAAAGGGGGTGAGAGGTACGTACCCTCGGTCAGCCGTCGCCTCAGACAGTCCTGTTGTCTATTCCCAGGCTGCTCTTGACCGTCACGGGAAAGACGAGTCGGATGTGTTTTCTTCTCCGAATTCGTCCAGACGTAAATGGAAGTATGAAGCTTCAAGACCTACTAAGAGGAGATGGAACCGCGACGAACGGTCTCGTTCTTTCTCTCCCGGTTCTAGCAGTTATGAACCTTGTCCATCGGAGGATGATTTCGACTCCGTGCCTGTGAAAAGGACGAAGCCTGCTGCCGAAGATACGAGTGTTATTCGTCAGCCCCCCCCTTCGGATCCGCAAGACCCAGCTGATGTTGCTAAATCCTTTATGTCTGTCATGCAGGAACAACTTTTGACTTTAGTACAAGCCTTTAGTCGCCCTCACGCCCAGTCTGACAGACGTAAAGACGACTCGTTGCCGATTAAGAAGTCTGCTTCTAAGAGAGAACGGAGTTCTTCTTTAAAGAGAACTTCTCCCTCTCTACGCCAGGATGAGGAATGTGTGCTTGCGCCAGGCGATACTTCTTCGCGATACCAGGGCGATACGTTTTCTCGTTCTCGATACCGGGACGATACCTTATCGAACGAAGCTGCTTCTCGTTCTCGATACCAAGACGATACCGCCTCCCGTTCGCTTCGACACGACGATACCTCCTCTCGTTCGCTTCGCCACGACGATACCTCCTCTCGTTCGCTTCGCTACGACGATACCTCCTCTCGTTCACGACGCCACGACGATACCGACCCTAGTTCTCGACGCCACGACGATACCGCCTCTCGTTCACGACGCCACGACGATACCGCCTCTCATTCTCGCCGCCACGACGATACCGCCTCTCATTCTCGCCGCCATGACGATACCGCCTCTCGCTCTCGACGACAGAACGACTCTGCCTCTCGTTCTCGGTCCCAGGGCGATACCACCCTGCCTCTTCGGGACGATACTGCCTCTCGTTCCAAGGATTCTTCTAGCGCGGGACTCCAGGATGCAACCCGTCTTTTGCAGGATGATGCCTTTGATTTGCCCTTGTCGGGTTCTAAGGATTCTTCTCTTTCGAAGGATATTGCAGATGTGGATCAGGCCCTCGAGGATGTTTCTGATGACGATGATAATCCTGCCGATGCTGTGGGAGATTACAAAGTTCTCTCTCGCTCCCTTCTTGAACTTTTTGGAGAGGAATTCCAACCTGCTGCCCCTCAATCTCCTCAGTCCCAATTTAACAGAAAGAAGGCCAAGAAACAGTCGGCCTTCATCAAGATGAAGCTGTCTATCTCCGCAAAGAAGGCTCTCACGAAGATTGATGACTGGATGATGGAGCGGAGACAAACAGTTAAGACTTCCTTCTCGTTTCCACCAGCTCGTCTTGCTTCAAGAGCGGGTATGTGGTATGCAACTGGAGAACCTTTGGGTCTGGGAGTGCCTTCCTCCTCCAAGGGTGACTTCTCTGGTTTAGTGGACTCTGCTAGAAGGCATGCTCTCAACTCAGCCAAGGTCATGTGGTCAATGTCGGAGCTGGATCATCTCGTCAAAGGTGTTTTTAGAGCCTTTGAGGTTTTTAGTTTCCTAGACTGGTCGCTTGGGACTCTCGCAAGGAAAACTGAACAGATGGATGGATCTAGGGACCTTACGAGCATTATGTCCTGTATGGATAAGGCCCTCAGAGATGGGGCGAATGAGTTGGCTGCTCTGTTCTCAGCTGGGGTCCTAAAGAAGAGAGCTCTGCTTTGCTCTTTTGCTTCTAGGTCTGTTACCAATGCTCAAAAGTCTGAGCTTCTTTACGCCCCCCTCTCTCAACATCTTTTTCCCGAGTCTCTGGTTAATGACATTACGCGTTCTCTGGCCCAAAAAGCCACCCAAGACCTTTTATCTCGTTCTGCTCGTAAGCCCTTTGCAGCCCCTCCTTCTTCTTTGAAACGGGAGGAAAGGAGATTCCAGCAGCCCTTTCGGGGCAGGACTACTTCAAGATCAGATTTTAGAGGGAGAAGGCAAGATTCAGGACCAAGATCTACCAGGGGTTCTTTCAGACCTCGCTCCAGGAAATGAAGTTCGTCTCCTCCAGACGGTAGGCGCAAGACTGTCAGGTTTTTGGCAGTCCTGGAAGAGGAGAGGGGCGGACACCTGGTCCCTCTCAGTCATCAAGGAAGGATACAAGATCCCCTTTCTGAAAAAACCTCCTCTCGCAGATGCTCCTCTGGCCTTAGTAGCCCGGTACTCAGATCCTGGGAAACAGAAGGCTCTAGTAGACCTTGTCAACCAAATGCTAGACAAGGGGGCGATAGAACCGGTTCGGGATCTAGTCTCCCCAGGCTTTTACAATCGCCTGTTTCTGGTCCCCAAGAACTCGGGCGGATGGAGACCCGTCCTGGATGTCAGCGCGCTCAACGTATTTGTGGAGAAGACAAAGTTCTCCATGGAGACGACTCAGTCGGTGCTGGCGTCAGTACGTCCAGGGGACTGGATGGTGTCCCTCGACTTGCAGGACGCATATTTCCATGTCCCCATCCATCCGACTTCGAGGAAGTACCTGAGGTTTGTAATGGAGGGCAAGTGCTTCCAATTCAGAGCTCTTTGCTTCGGTCTCAGCACGGCTCCTCAAGTCTTCACCAGGGTAATGGCGAATGTGTCAGGTTGGCTGCATCAGGAAGGGATAAGGATATCCTTCTATCTGGACGATTGGCTGATTCGTTCACGATCGAGGGAGAAATGTCTGGAGGATTTACGGAAGACTTTTATGATGGCTCAGGATCTAGGCCTGGTCATCAACAGGGAGAAGTCTCAGATCAGACCGAATCAGACTATTCTCTATTTGGGGATAGTTCTGAATTCAGTTCTTTTTCGGGCTTCTCCCTCTCAGGAAAGACAGGCCAAGTGTCTCGTAAAAGTCAGAACTTTCCTGGACAAGAAGAGATGCACAGCGAAGGAGTGGATGAGTTTGCTGGGGACTCTGTCCTCCCTCGAACTGTTTGTCTCTCTGGGGAGACTCCACCTAAGGCCTCTTCAGCACTTTCTTTCGAAGACATGGAACAGAAAGATGCAGGAAGACTCCTTTTCCTTCCCCATTCCAATAGAAGTCAAGACTCTTCTGAAGTGGTGGCTGGACCCAACCTTGTTAGGGGAAGGGATCTCCTTACACAAGAAGAACCCAGACCTAGTGTTGTTTTCAGACGCATCAGAGTCAGGCTGGGGGGCAACACTAGAAAGCAAGGAGGTCTCAGGCTATTGGGAAGGAATTCAGCTGGGATGGCACATCAACAACAAGGAGCTGATGGCCATTTTTCTGGGGCTAAAGGCCTTCAAGGACTTGGTGTCTGGGAAGATTGTGGAGGTCAACTCAGACAACACCACAGCTCTTGCTTACATCAGGAAGCAAGGAGGGACTCACTCTCTGTCTCTCTTCGAGACAGCAAGAGAGCTCCTTCTTTGGGCGAAGGAGAACAGGATAAGCCTGCTGACGAGGTTTGTTCAGGGACAGAAGAATGTGAGGGCGGACATGCTCAGCAGGAAAGGGCAGGTCCTTCCCACAGAATGGACCCTCAACCAACAGGTCTGTCAGAGTCTCTGGAGGCTGTGGGGGAGACCCCTCATCGATCTTTTCGCCTCCAATTTATCCAAGAGGATCCCCATCTATTGCTCCCTAGTTCCGGACAGAGAGGCAATAGCAGTAGACGCCTTTTTGATGGATTGGACGGGGATGGACACTTATGCTTTTCCCCCGTTCAAGATCATCAATCTGGTAGTCAGGAAATTCGCCCTCCTCGATTCGGGACGGATGATCCTGATAGCTCCGTTCTGGCCGATGAGGGAATGGTTCACGGAGGTGGTGGACTTGTTGATGGACTTTCCAAGAAGCCTCCCTGCAAGTCCAAATCTGCTCAGACAACCCCACTTCGAGAGATATCATCAAAACCCCCTCGCTCTCAATCTGACTGCCTTCAGACTATCGAGAAGCTCGTCAGATCGAGAGGCTTTTCAGCGCAAGCTGCGAAAGCTATCGCCAGAGCGAGGAGGGTCTCTTCGCAGAGGGTCTACCAGTCCAAGTGGGAGACTTTTAGGGCTTGGTGTAGGAAGCACAAGATTTCCTCATCCACTACCTCTGTGAGCCAGATTGCGGATTTCTTGTTGTACCTCAGACAGGACGCTAAGCTAGCTGTGTCCACTATCAAAGGGTACAAAAGTATGCTCTCTTCCGTCTGTCGGCATAGGGGCTTGGACTTGTCTCGCGACAAGGACTTACATGACCTCTTGAAGTCTTTTGAGACGACCAAGCAGACCCAGTTAAAGCCCCCTTCTTGGAACCTTGATGTAGTTCTTAAATTTCTGTGCACCAAGAGATTTGAGCCCATCTCACAGGCTCCCCTTAGGGAGGTTACCAAGAAGACCCTCTTTCTTTTGGCCTTAGCAACAGCTAAAAGAGTTAGTGAAGTCCATGCAATTGAAAAACAGGTAGGCTTCAATCTGAATGGGGCAGTTTGTGCCTTGAGATTAGACTTTCTCGCTAAGAACGAGAACCCTTCTAAGCCCTGGCCGAGGACCTTTGAGGTTCCTAACTTGACAAACCTAGTGGGTCAAGAGCAAGAGAGGCTGCTCTGTCCAGTACGAGCCCTCAAGACCTACTTGTCTCGCACAAAAAGTGTGAGAGGCTCTTCTAGCTCCCTGTGGTGTTCTGTGAAAGATCCTCAAAAGCCCCTTTCCAAGAACGCTTTATCCTTTTTCCTGAGGGAAGTGATAAGAGAAGCGCATCTCTTGTGTGAGGAGGAACACTTCGGACTTTTAAAAGTGCAAGCCCACGAAGTGAGGGCCATTGCGACCTCGCTTGCTTACCGCAAGAACATGTCGCTCCGTCAAATTATGGATGCGACATTCTGGAGGAGCAACTCTGTGTTCGCCTCTCATTACCTCAGAGAGGTGAGGGTGGATTATGAGAAATGTTATACCTTGGGACCATACGTAGCTACGGCTTCTGTATTAGGCAAAGGAGTTACTACCTCCCCTCAACCTTAGTTTTGTTTACTTGTGCATAGGTTGGTGTATTTTTTATTGGTTGTCTGAGGACTTCGACTTGTGTACAGTCACCTCAGTCTAGTTAGATCATTTTTATCTACTTTGCAAATGTTAGGTGGTTGGTTTGGTAAAGTTGCGGTTTTTTATTTTGGGCAATAGGTAGTCCTGAAGTCTAGTCAGATTGTTGGTCTCACCCCGTTGACAGACTCGATTGAGTGTTTTCAGCACTGCAGGTCACATCCTGGCTGACACTCCTAAGGGAAAGCGACTCAAGAGGCAGGAACCTTTGAAGTCAGCTACCTTAGCAGGTAAGGAATCAAGGTGTTTATTTATCCTACAACTTTTTTGGTTGTTTCCCCAACGATGTTACTGTCTATCACCCTCCTCCAAGTGTGTTAATCAGCTATGTATATATAACTGCCAGGTAAGTTCTATTCGTAAAAATGGAGTTTTTATGATAAAACAAAGTTTTATGAATACTTACCTGGCAGTTATATATACATTCGAAGGCCCACCCACCTCCCCTCAGGAGACAGGTCGGGCATAGATGAACTGAAGAACAGAAAACGGGAATGATTCCTCCTACCACCCTTTAACGGGTGTTACCACCCAACCACCACAAGGCGGTTGCCTAGTTTTAGAAAAAATTCTGCCGAAATAGAGATAATTAGCTATGTATATATAACTGCCAGGTAAGTATTCATAAAACTTTGTTTTATCATAAAAACTCCATGTTCACGATGGAGACCACCAAATCCGTTTTGGCAGCAGTCAGAGAGGGCGACTGGATGGTCTCTCTCAACTTGCAGGATGCATACTTCCACATTCCGATACATCCAGACTCTCAACATTATCTGAGGTTTGTGTACAGGAAGGTGGTGTATCAATTCCGAGCACTGTGCTTCGGCCTCAGCCCTGCTCCTCTTGTTTTTACGAGGCTCATGCGAAATGTAATGAAGTTCCTACATTTATCGGGGATCAGAGCCTCCCTGTATTTGGACGACTGGTTACTCAGAGCGTCGTCCCGTCATCGCTGTCTGCAGGACCTACAGTGGACTCCCTCCCAGACGATTCTCTATTTGGGGATGGAGATACAGAGTCTAGTTTTTCGGGCTTTTCCGTCTGCCAACAGGATCGAGCAGGCTTTGCTCAAAGTCCGTCTCGTGCAAGAGAAAAACCGTTGCTCTGTGAGAGACTGGATGAGCCTCCTGGGGACGCTTTCGTCTCTGGAACAGTTTATCTCTCTAGGGAAACTCAACCTGCGCCCTCTCCAGTTCCACCTAGACTCCCATTGGAACAAGGAGAAGACTTTAGAGACGGTCTCGATTCCAATCTCCGATCCAGTCAAGACTTGCCTAGCTTGGTGGGACAGCAATATAAGACTTCGGGAAGGTCTTTCTCTGGCAGTCAAGAACCCAAACCATGTGTTGTTTTCAGACGCATCGGATTTGGGTTGGGGGGCGACTCTGGACAATCTGGAATGCTTGGGTCTTTGGTCCGCAGACCAGAGGAGTCTTCACATAAACTGCAAAGAGCTGTTAGCAGTCCATCTAGCACTAAGGAGTTTCGAGAGTGATTCGAAACAAGGTGGTGGAGGTGAATGCAGACAATACCACGGCCTTGGCTTACATCTCGAAGCAAGGAGGCACTCACTCCCACGCTCTTTTCGTCATCGCTAGGGACCTTCTCATTTGGTCAAAAGATCGAAACATCTCTCTTTTGACGAGGTTCGTCCAAGGGAAGTTGAATGTCTTGGCGGACTGTCTCAGTCGAAGAGGTCAGGTGGTTCCTACGGAGTGGACGCTCCACAAAGATATGTGCGAAAGACTTTGGATGACTTGGGGTCAACCCACCATCGATCTCTTTGCGACCTCGTTGACAAAAAGGCTCCCGACTTATTGCTCTCCGGTCCCAGATCCAGAGGCGGCCCACATAGACGCTTTTCTTCTGGACTGGTCTCACCTGGACGTTTATGCCTTTCCACCTTTCAAGATCCTAAACAAGGTGCTGCAGAAGTTCGCCTCTCACGAAGGGACCAGGTTGACGTTGGTTGCTCCACTCTGGCCCGCGAGAGAGTGGTTCACAGAGGTACTTCTATGGCTGGTAGACGTTCCAAGGAGTCTACCGTTGCGGATGGATCTCTTACGACAGCCTCACGTAACGAGACTTCATCAAAGCCTCCCCGCGCTTCGTCTAACTGCCTTCAGACTATCGAAAGACTCTCTTGAGCTCGAGGGTTTTCGAAGGAGGCAGCTAGAGCGATCGTGAGGGCTAGAAGATCCTCTACTATCAAGATCTATCTGTCGAAATGGGAGGTATTTAGAGACTGGTGCAAGTCCTCCTCTATTTCCTCTTCCAGTGCCTCTGTAGCGCAGATTGCAGATTTTCTGCTTTATCTGAGAAACGGTCGCTCCCTCTCTGCATCCACCATTAAAGGCTACAGAAGCATGTTGCTTCTGTTTTCAGACATAGAGGTTTGGATCTTTCGAAGAACAAAGATCTCCAAGACCTGCTTAAGTCTTTCGAGACTTCTAAGGAGCGTCATATTTCGACTCCTGCTTGGAACTTGGACGTGGTCCTACAGTTCCTTATGTAAGACAGGTTTGAACCGTTAAATTCAGCCTCCCTGAAGGATCTTACCCTCAAGACACTTTTTTTTGGTGAGCTTGGCTTCAACTAAAAGGGTTAGTGAGATACATGCTTTTAGCAAGAACATCGGCTTCTCAGCTAATAAAGCAGTATGTTCTCTTCAACTTGGTTTTTTGGCCAAGAATGAATTTCCGTCTCGTCCTTGTCCTAAATCATTTGAAATCCCTAGTCTTTCTGAGATTGTGGGTAATGAAGTTGAAAGAGTGCTGTGCCCCGTTAAAGCTCTTAAATTTTATTTATCCAGAACTAAACCGATACGAGGTTGTTCAGAGGCTTTATGGTGCTCCGTTAAAAAGCCCTCTTTGCCCATGTCTAAGAATGCGTTATCTTATTTTATTAGACTTTTGATTCGGGAGGCACACTTTCATTTAAGTGAGAAGGATCGTAATTTACTTAAAGTCAAGGCTCATGAAGTTAGAGCGATAGCAACTTCGGTAGCGTTTAAGCAAAATAGATCCCTTAAAAGTATTATGGACGCGACCTTTTGGAGAGGCAAGTCGGTATTCGCTTCATATTACTTGAAAGATGTCCAGACTCTTTATGAGGACTGCTACACACTGGGACCATTCGTAGCAGCGAGTGCAGAAGTGGGTGAAGGCTCTACCACTACTTTCCCTTAATCCCAATATCCTTTTAATCTACTCTTGAAATTTTTAATCTTGTTTTGGGTTATACGGGAGACTAAGAAGTCTTTCGCAATCTTTTTGATTTGGCGGGTGGTCAAAATATTGTTTCTTGAGAGCGCCCAGATTAAGGGTATTGATGAGGTCCTGTTATAGGGGTGTTCACCCTGGATATAGCAGCTCCTGGGAGTCTTTCAGCATCCTAAGAGGATCGCTGGGCTTCGTGAGGATGGCGAACTAATGAGGCAGAGTAATCATCAGAGTCAGCTTCCTTACCAGGTACCTATACTTAAGTTTGTTTTTTGAATATTTGTCAAAATCTCTTGAGCATATACGCCTTTATTGTTTTAATACTGGTCTCTACCCACCACCATGGGTGTGAATCAGCTATTTATATATTCACCGGCTAAGTTTAATATTTAAAAATGATATTTTCATTATAAGATAAATTTTTGAATATACTTACCCGGTGAATATATAATATTAAAGGCCCTCCCTTCCTCCCCGATAGAGACCCTACGGACTGAGAAGAACTGGTTTGGTTGAGAAGTATATGCGGTATCTGGCCGATAGTCGGCGCTGGTGGGCACACCCGACAACCTTCATGGCGATCGCTCGCGAGTTTTTGGAATCTGTCGACCGTCGGAGACGTCAGCTATTTATATATTCACCGGGTAAGTATATTCAAAAATTTATTTTATAATGAAAATATCATGTTACATAATTATAATTGTTACAATTCTGTGTTGGTAACAGCTCTCCTTCCGTGAGTGTAAGTGGTTGCGAGGGCACGTGCCTGTTGTGTAACTCTTGTGTTCCTTTCCCTCGGGATTCCTCTTCGGAGCCTTCCCGGGGGAATGGATGTTAACTAATGATTTTTGTTTTTATTTTTCACAGTTACCGATCTAGTTCGTTTCTGTAATGTGACAACGGAGTGAGCTGTCTTGTTGAGGCCTGGGGATTCGTCTGTTGCTGCCTCCCCTATAAATCTTTGTCAGGGGCGTGTCTCCTTCTCCTGGAAGTACTCCCGTGACGATTGACAGCTCTCCAGTTCACTTTAGAACACTCAGGAGGCTCGCCTCCTTGGGTGGGTAACTTTCCTTCAGAGGGAAGTTTTCCTGTCCAGGCTTGAGTTTTTCTCCTTTGGGGGGTTCTTCTCTTGCCTTTTTTTCGTGCGACTATGCTCTTGGTGCTGAGCGGTCGCACCTGCAGTTACGCTCAAGGGGCTGGGCAACTGCAGGAGCCCCTCTTCGGAGGTTTGCTCTTTTTAGGTCACTGGCTGACCCGTCTCTTCTACAAAGTGTTTCTCTTTCGTTCGCGAGAGAGTACACTCATAGAGACTCCTCTTCGGAGGACTCTTCTGCTGTTGTTGCTGTTGGCCGCCTTCGCCGTAAGGCTCACCGTCCGCTACGTCGTAGGGCCTCCCATCTCCCTATAAGGGTGCTAAGAGGCGCCTTTTTGAATCTCCGTATGCAGCCTGCAGCTCCTTCCTCTTTAGATCTCTCCGGGGATCGATCTCCAACGCCTTCTTGATCTTCCGCCCCTGGTGCAGATGGACAGCAGTCTGACCTCGTCTTCCGACGGAAAACGGTCCCTTCGGGGCAAAGGGTTGCCTCCCACGGGGGTGCTTCCCTTGCGTGTCAGGGTTCCCATGCGCGCCCTTCTGCAGTGTTCTCTCCTGCTCAGTGTTAGCGCACAGGCGCTCTCCTGCTCAGTGTTAGCGCACAGGCGCTCTCCTGCCCAGTGTTAGCGCACAGGCGCTCTCCTGCTCATCAGCGTTTTCCTGATCGCTGGCGCTCTCCTGTTCGCCAGCGCTCTCCTGTTCGTCAGCGCTCTCCTGATGATCGTCGCTGCTGTTCCTGTTGTGCGCCCTGCGTGCCAGCGGTCTCCCGAGCGCTCTAGATCTCCTGCCCGTCAGAGCGCACCTGCTCTTCCAGTTCCTGATACGTGCCCTGTGCGCCCACGTTCGCCCGCGCAATCTAGAACTTCGGTTCAGGTCTTGGGCAAGGACTCTTCTTCTACGCACAGGATTCTACGCGTCGCCTTCTGCTCGCCAGCAATCACCAGCTCGCCAGCGACCACAGACGCGTCAACGTTCGCCCGCTCGTCAGCGATCTCCTGCGCGTCAACGATCGCCATCGATCTGCCATGCGTGTCAGGTCCCCTGGACACCATTAGTAGCGATCTAGCGCTCGCCTGCTGTGGACGATCTCCGGTAGCTGAGTCTTGCCGTAGATCTTCCTCCCGCTCGCCAGTGCTCACCTTTACTTCTGTCCTTCTGTGCGCCAGCTTTCTTCAATCGGCAGCGCACATCTGCGCGCCCTTTCCTGCCACGCACCAATGGGCGCCAACGGTTTTTCCTGACCGTCCAGGATTGCCTGATTGACAGCTCGCTTCAGCGCTTACCTTCCTGATGCACCTGCGTGCCTTCTGTTTAGTGGGATGCGCGCTAACCATCCCTAGTCTCTCACGCGTCAGCGATCGCCTACGCGCCCGCGCGATTCTTTGCTTGCGCGCTAGCGTTTTGTTAACGCACCACCGCTCGCCAACGCGCCGTCGCTTGCCGACGTGCCTTCACTCGCCTACGGGCCATCGCTCGCCAAAACTCACCATCACTCGTCAACGTGTCATCGCCCGCCTACGCGCCATCGGTCTCCCGACCGCCTGCGCTCACCCGCGCGACCACACGCCCACGTGCCCGCGCGACTGCACGCCCGCGCGCCTTACGCGCATGCGCGCCTGCGCACATGCGCTCCAATGTTCGCCCGTGCGCGAACCAACGGTATTCCATCGCACAGACCAACGGTGTTCCATCGCGCGAACCAACGGTGTTCCGTCGCGCGAACCGACGGTGTTCCATCGCGCGAATGCCGGCTCGATTCCTGCAGTATCCATTGCTTGCCTACGGGTCATCGCTCGCCTGTGAACTTTCGGATTCCGGCCACCAGCTCTCGCCCTTCTTACCACGCTCGCCCTCCTTCTGCGCTCCCTCGCGCACTTTCGTCTGCGCTCCTGCGTGCCCGCGCATGGGCGCTTCCATGTTCGGCCACGCGCAAACCATTGATTTACCATCAGGCGAGCGCCAGGGCGATTGCGACCGCGATTCTCGTCGGGGTTTCGCAACATGGCCAGCCTGGCGAGTCTTCTGGAGCGTATTTCCAGAACACGGTCTTCACCCCGTAAACGCAGAGCATGGCACATGCAAGAGCAGGAAGAATCTTCAGGGAGGTCTGAGCAACATTCTTCTTTCCAGAACATGGGTTAGCCCTTCCTCGTCATTCCCTGGAAGGGTCTTGCCAAGGAGCTTTCCGTTCGAGATTTCTCGGTCGGGCAAGGGGTGACTGGTTTAGCCCTTCCTCTTCTCCATCTCGTGGAAGGGGCTTACCAGGTCCTTTCCCTCCTCGGTTGCGACCCGAGGTTTTGTACAAGGAAGCTCTAGGAAGATCATGGGTACTTTCCTCTTCTCGGGCTCAAGCACCTTGGCGTTTCGTCGCCAAGTTTCGAACTTGCGGGCAAGCTCGATGTTGGACCATCTAGACGCAGTGACCGAGGGCTTCCTCTCGGGTGTCTCATACGTGGATGTCGACAAGCTCAGACACTCTTCCATCCTTGGGAAGAGCTTGTTTATGCCTAAGGACAGAGACATGGACAGCGGTTGTGCGGAGGAAGTTGACTTCCGTTTTCACTCCTCCAAGGTGCTTTCTTCCAGACCCTGCAGGCCTCCAGCGCCTCTTCTTTCAGCCTCGTCGGCCTAAGTTATCGGACCGGCTACGGCAGCTAAGACAAGGTGTACTGTACAATAGCAGTCCCCTCCTGTCAGGGACAGGTAGCATGGGAGGCTCTCCCGGGGGCATAATCCTAGAGGGAGCGGCAGAGTTCACAAACTCTAGGATTGGCAACCCCCCCTTGCAGGTCTCACGCTGGGAGGATGCCTAAGGTTACTCATCCGGATAACAGCTTCCCGATGCCGATTCTTGCACGATCTCCGTGATCAGCCAAGGATATCACGCCTCGCTCTTACCATCTCTCCGTCTCTGTCAACGAATTCAGTGTCACTGAACCTCTATGCCATGGGGTCGGCAAGAGTTTTGCCCGTTTGGGCAGAATGATCCATGCCTTAGGAGAAGGTCCTCCATAGGGTCGTCGACGGCTTCACCCCCCGGCTTCTTCAGTCGATCCTTTCTCGTAGGAAAGCATCTGAGACGGGAATTCCGTCGTCGTCCTCTCAGCTCTGATCAAGTTTGTCGAACAAACTTCGTCCAGCGTGGAACAGCAGAATCGATCAGACTGGTAACGAGGGGGCAGGACTCCTTAGGCCCTGGATCGGAAGGACGGGTACTTCCAGTTTCCATTCCATCCATCTTCCAGAAAGCTCTTGGAATTCAGCCTAGACTACAGGTGTTCCTGCTTAAGATGCGGTGTGGCGATCCCGCCGCGGTATCGCAGGTTTTTCCCCAGAGAACTCTCCCTGCTTTCCTCATGGCCGCTCAGGAGCAGGCTTCCGCCTCCTTCGCCTTTTGGAGGTCTGGTCAACTCTGGTAGGCTCGGGTTCGACCTTCTTCAACGCCGGGACAAGCTTCCGGGTCCTTACCATGAGTGAGGGATCATGGTAATTTGCTAGGAGCCTTCTCTACTTCTGCCTCAACATCTGGAGTGTCTAGCCATGATATTGAGTCAACGGCCTTACCACGTTGGAAACACCGCTTCTTGTCCGATCAGCGAAGTTAAGCAACGTTGGGTCTGGTCAGTACTTGGATGGGTGACCGCCTGGGGACGCCAGATGCTGTTGCCTCCTTCTCTGAGCCTTCCCTTTGGTTGACTGTGGCAAGGCTGAGGAGAGTCGCAGTACCTGTTCTCAGTCAGGCAGAGCTTTCAGCCCTACCTTGGAACGTTTCCTGGGTCTCTTTTCCTCATTGACCCGTCTAAAGTCCTGAACAGTCGCCTCAGGATAAGTTCCCTGTGAGGCGGCCCAAGTTCCGGTGGTATCAAAGCAACGATTAACCGGACTTTCTGGCCCCTATGGGACCAGCGGAATGTTTAGACCTGCAATGGGTGTTGACCTATGGAACCTCTTGATGGGAGTGGATATTCTCGTCCTTTCCCCACATTTTGATGCTGTTCTCGGACTCGTCGAAGAAAAGGGGGGGGGGGCATGTTCCGGTTCAGGCCTATGGTCAGGACCTAAAGGATACCTCTCCATCATTCAGGCAGGCTTAGGGGCCGTAGTCTGGCCCCTCTACAGATCCTACAGTTCCTGCCGAGTCGCTCCGTGCGCGACGACTTCATGGTACTGGCGTATTCCAACCAGCAAGTGACGCATTTTCATTCCTTCGTATCTTGCAGTAGAGATACAGTACTGAGATGATCCGAGGTCCTCTCAATACCGCTATCGGCTCGCTCATTCCGGGCAGAGGAATGTTCTCTCCGACTATCTGAGCAGAGCCTCGCAGATAGAGGGTACCTGGGGGTCTTTGGCCTTTAGTAACCAGCAAGTCCTGGCCTGGGGGACCTGATCTCGACAGCCTGGAACTTCAAGCTTCCGCTGTTCTTCCCCCCAGTCTCAGACCCCAAGACTCTTTGGCAAGATGCTTTCCGGTGATGGTGGGACAACATCGACACCTGCGTCTTCCCACCATTGTTGTCTGTTGAGAATGAGTCTCAACAAGACCAGGTTGTCTGTCAACCTTTCGATGGCCCTGAGAGCTACAGGTGACTATACGCGGAACGGTTTCCGGACCCTCTGCTTCCCCTGATGGAACTCCCGGGAGAGCTTCTCCCATGGCACAGGCTACTCAAACAACCACACTACAACATCTTTCACGAGCCGTTGCATCGCTTCGGCTTCACGCCTGGAGACACTACGCCGCCTCCTCAAGAAGAGACAACCCGCCACAGTCGCGGAGTGGAGGTCGCGTCACCTGCGATAGTCATCCGCAGGGGTCTACCAGGCGAAGTGGAGAGTCTTCTGTGGTTGGTGTCGTGGGAGAGATACCTCTTCCCTTGAGGCCTCTTCTCCAGCAATAACGGAGTTATTGCTTTTCGGCGGGAGGAAATTCCTTTCTTCTCTCGGCAGTGAAGCCTGTAGCTCAGCCTTTCCCTGGCCTTCAGGCTGAAAGGAATAGACTTATTCCTTCCCGCTGGACCTTTCTTCGCTCATGCGAAGCTGCGAACGTCCCTGCCCCCAGTCGGAGTGAGACCTCCTCCATGGAACATGGTTTGGACTTTTTAGTCTTTTAAGAGATCTTCTCAAGAACCATTACGTCAGGCCTCTGATCGTATTCTGTCTTGGGGGACGGTGCTCCTGCTCACTCTGGCCTCGGCCAGTGTGTAAGCAATCTTCTTGGTCTCGTACAACTCTGCCCTTTCTAGAGAATAGGGGAAGGCAACATTCAGGTTCGCTCCTGAGTTGTTTGCTAGACTCAGAATCTTGGGGTCCCGGCCCTTCGGTCCAACTCCTTCAAGATTTCGAGTCACCATTCTGTATCAGATGACCCAAACCTTCTCCTTCTTGCCAGTAAAGGAATCGAGGGGTTATCTTTGAGAACAGCTGCAGTTTGTCCTCACGTGCAGCCGGTTTGGGAGCACAGGAAGGACACAGGGCTGAGTCACCAGTATACCTCTTCAGCTCGGACTCAAGGACATTCATCTCGACCTGTCTCCAGACCCTCCCCCGTCACGTCGCCCTACAGCACGATGTCGGATACATCGCAACGTCCCTCGCCTTCGAGAAGTACTACTCTGTGACGCAGGTGCTACAAGCTGGAGTCTGGAAGTGTCTAATGACCTTCGCAGCCCGCTTCCTGCAGGACGTGACCCACAGGAGTATCGATACGTTTCTATCGCTCTGTGGTGGCTACACAACAGCTGGTCTAACCTCAGGCTCCTTTTTGGACAGGTAGCAGAAGGTTGAGGGCATTGTTATCAGGTTTTAGTCTGCATGAACGAAAGAAGTATGTCTGGCCCTTACTTTTTTCTTCATCGTCCCCTCTACTGGGGAAGCAGCATCCTGGTCTCTGCATAGCTGACCTCAAACCTCTGCAGGTAAACCATGCTTCCTTGTGTTCCGAGTATTGAGTCAATACTGTCGAGTCCCCCATACCCTGACGAGGTGGTATTGGGAACGTCCTAACCCAGAGTTCCTTCTGGAACTCCAGGTCAACTTCCTAGGACGGGTCACACTTCTTCCTTCACACACAAGCTTATGTAGGCCACACGTTTCCTTGCAGTGCAAGGATCTTGTGAGGTGTAGGGACTCCTTTTCTCGAGTGCGACTCACTCGGATTTTGAGTCCCCGGGTAAAGCCAAAGCCAGTATGGCTGGGGACTTTCCACCCTTTCTAAGGGGTAAGTCACCCAATGTAAATAGCGTGGTTTGTATTTCGGTTACGGAACAAATGACAAATTCGGAGATAATTTATATTTTTCCTAACCATACAAACCTTAGCTATTTACACATATTTTCCCGCCAGCCCTGTCCCCCAAGACAAGTCCTACCTCTAAGTGAAGTGAAGCAGTTCACCGGTGTGTGAGGGGGGAGGGGTAGCTAGCTACCCCTCCCCTACCCCCCTGCTAACTAGCGCCGGGGTAATACACCCTCGTTAAATTCTAATGGCTCGCCATTTCAGCTACGCCGAAAGGTAAACCCAATGTAAATAGCTAAGGTTTGTATGGTTAGGAAAAATACAAATTATCTCCGAATTTGTCATTTTTGTTTGCCAGGACTTGTGGACTCTTAGAAAATGTTACTTCCCATCCCATTTTCTATGGAGTTGATCGTGCATTGTTCATCGTACTATAAATGTATACATCCATAATTAATTAAGCTAATGGTTTAATTGCTTTTGCTCCGTCGTATGCTCGCTTCACTTGCCATTAAACATTATCTCATTGCTCCTATGTTTTTGCAAGTGGAACTCGTTTTGCTACGCACGTTAGCCCCAGGGGCTAGAATTTTTGGCGTTAATTATCAATTATACAAACTTAGATTTGCTTACCCGGTGATTCATGGTTATGGGTTTAAACGGATTTACTAGTGATATTTTGTATTGAGATTTGCTAATTAGAATCATTTTGGGAAAATTGTGTCAATAAAAAATAACAGATTTTGACATAAGAAAAATCTATTTTTGGGTGAGATAGCCATGTCATCCTGATGGAAGTTCCTTAATGGCAGCTTTTACTTGGGATATTTCTGCGAGTGATATACCAGAGAAATTTTACCTTAGAGGTATCAACAGAGTTCTGACCTCTGGAGTGAATATCCCGGGAGATATCGTTTATAAATCAGGGACGTGTTAATAACAAGCCATGGCTATCCTTCCCCAAATAGAGTTAACCTTATCCTAAAGGATAAGGGTAGAGGGAAGGACATAGACAAGTGAGCCGTTACAACTCCCGATCTTAATGTGCTACAACTAACATGTGTCCTGTTGAACCATTCCAGGAGCAGCCATCGCATGACGCGAGGTCCCACGCTGAGAATTGGGAGGGGATGGAGAGTAACTCGCGGGCCATCAGGACGACATGGCTATTTCACCCAAAATATCAGTTTTTCCTATGTCAAAATCCATGTTTTGGACTCGAGCCATGTCATCCTGATGGAAGTGTACCAGAGAATTATTATTCTCAGTTGTGGGCAGGAGAGTTTTAACCCTTTACACCCCATAGACATAATCACACCTCCTGTTGCATTGGTAAGTATGGTACAGTACCAAGCTATGGAGCAAGCGATATGTTTGTAAAACGTAGAAGCAAAGGAAATCAACGTCACAGTCCCACTCACTGCGGAGAAGATCTTTGTCTCCAGAAGATGAAAAGACCGAAGTCTATAAAAGGAGGAGGGGTAAAAATTGAGGTTTACTAATTTTATTTTGTACAGTAGGTCCAATGAAAGGAAATGCAAAAAGGAACAGCAGTCTTTTATTGTTTCCAAACGATGCATAAATGTAACAGTAATCAATTGTAACATTATGTGCAGTACTGTAGATATATACAGAAAACCAGAGTTTTCCTACCCCAAAATTATGTAACAGAGTAATAAAATAGTAACACTCATGACATACATAGAAAAATATCACCTTGACTCCTTATAATATTAAATAGTACCTTGAAAAGAGGAAGATGAGTCCCCTTGCACAATGTAGACTGAGAAGTCCCAACCATACAGTCTATAAGAGTCCATATACAACAATTAAGAAGCTGGTTTAATCACACTACCAGCAGCCACCATGAAGTGTTTAATCTCTTCCAACTGATGTAGGTAATGTTTGAAGAACACTCTTGAAGATTTCCATCCTGTGTAAGCTTGTAAACCTGTTAAGGACATAAATCGGAAAAAATTTAAGGAAGAGAAAACTTTTCTAGGGTCATGACCCACTGGAATACTTTCCGGGTCAGCCCTTCTGATGAAGTAGGTGAGTTTGGACCTTAGTTGTTTCAGAGAAAGGTTAGATCCTGTCGATTCTACTTTAAAAAGTTGACCGCCTTTGAAGGCCCGGGTCTTGGATAGGTAGGCTTTAAGGCTCTCCTCGGGGCACGGAGAAGGGTCCTCCTATAGTGGAACAATTTTTCGGGGCCCCCAGCGTTTCGTGGGAAGTTCGTTTTTCGGCAAGAATGCTGGATCTGGATAAATGTTTACCTCTCCCGAATCCAAGAATTCAATGTGGCCATCATCCCTTGAAAGGGCCACAATCTCACCGACTCTAGCACCAGAAGCCATAGCAAGCAAAAAGATAGATTTTTTGAGTAAGATCCCTGAGAGAGACAGAGGAGCTATCTATCGAAGAGGCAAAGTGCAAGACTATTCAAGGACCAAGAAATAGCCTTGGGAAGAGCATTAGGTTTCAGTTTAGCACAAGCCTTTGGGATCTTATTGAATAGCACGCTATTAAGTTCAATATGAAAAGCATACGCGATCGGTCTAGTTAGTGCCGACTTACATGAGGCAATAGTTGTAGAGGTTAGACCTTGATCGTGTAGTGAAATGAAGAAAGAAATACAGAAGCCCATAGAAATAGAAGAGGGCAGATGACTTTTCATGAAGGCAACCCATTTTATTTCAGGAAGACAAATATTGTCGTTTTGTGGTGTTGGACTTGTGCTCTTCTATGAAGTCAATTCTTTCCCTTGCAACTCCGAATTTTCTTTGAGCCTCGAGGGTGAAAAAATCCTTAGCTGAAAGGTTTTCGTTATCCAAAAGGAAGAGAAGACAGTTGTCTGTTGAACAACCTGGGACATCACTGGAGATGGTATAGGGATCTGAAGGGGTTTGAGTTCCAGAACAAGAGGGTACCAATTGCTCTTGGGCCACTCGGGAGCCACCAGAGCTGCAGTTCCCTTGAAAGTCCGCAGTTTGTTCAGTACTTTCAGTATGAGGTTGAAAGGAGGAAAAAGGTAAATGAGACCACTGGTTCCAATCCAGAAACATCGCATCCGTTCTTGTCGCTTCCAGGTCCAAGTTTGGTGCTACATATCGGGGAAGGTTTTTGTAGAAGCTCGTCGCAAAGAGATTCATTTGTAGTCCTGGGACTTGCTCTAGAATGAAACCAAATGATTTAATGTCCAGAGACCATTCTGTTTCCTGAGGCTTGAATCTCGACAGGGTGTCCGCCGTCACATTGCGAACCTCTTCGAGGTGAACTGCTGAAAGATGCCATTTCCTCCTTTTTGCTAACGAGAGAATGGCTAGGATTACATGGTTGATCTGAGGAGATCTGGAGCCCTGTCTGTTGACACAGTGTATTATTGTGATGTTGTCGATGACCAATTTGATGTGTGATTTCGTCTTTGGACATAGTATCTTCAGAGTCAGAAACACTGCCATAGCCTCCTGAACATTGATGTGAAACTTATGGAATGCGATCGACCACTGACCCTGTACTTTCTTGGAAGAGGAGTTTCGTCCTCAACCTTGTTCCGAGGCGACCGTGTGAATAGTCTTGGAAGGAGGAGGGTATTGAAGAGGGACGTCGTTCGATAGACTCTTGGCAGTGGACCACGGCCTGAGCTGGTTCCGCAGTAAGGCCGGGGTTTTGTAGCAAAGATCTCTCCGAGCATTGGATGCCTTTCTTCTCCAGACTCTGTTGGCATCTTTAATCCTTGCTTTCAGTATTGGGTCTGTCACGGCAGCAAACTGTAATGACCCCAAGACCCTTTCTTGTTGTCGTCTGGTGAGTACTTTTGGATGAATTAGGCACCTGACCGAGTTTGCGATTTCCTCTCTCTTGCCTTGTGGTAGAGAGAGAGTGTGTAACTGTAGGTTCCAGTGAAGTCCTAGCCACTGGTATATCCGAGCGGGAGATAGCCTTGACCTTTCGAGGTTGATTTGGAAGCCCAGAGACTGTAGGAAGTTCATGACCTCTTGGGCTATTTGAAGACATTCCGACTTCATTGCAGCCTAGACTAACCAGTCGTCCAGGTACACCATCACCTGAAGGCCTCTGTTCTGAAGTTGTTGGACAATGGCTTCGACTAGTTTCGTGAAAATCCTAGGAGCTATACTGAGCCCGAAGGGCATAGCTTTCAATACGTAGGCGTTTCTTGCCAGTCTGAAACCAAGGTGGGGAAGAAGCGTCGACCTGTCGGGAGATTCCAATAGACGTCTGTAAGATCTGTGGAGACGGTGTAGGCCCTCTGGGGTAGTAGGGTCCGTATTTGTCAGCATATGGAACTTGTCGTTCAGAATGTATTTGTTTAGTGGGGACAAGTCCAGAATAGTTCAAAGAGTGCTCGAATCTTTCTTGGGCACGCAGAATAGCCGCCTTTGAAAGTTCATGGATTTTGTGCAACGGATAACTCCCTTCCGGAGAAGGTCTTGAATGTAATCCTCCAAAAAGGGGGTTGTGGATGAAAGAACCTCTTGAACTGGGTTGTTTCTGTCTCAATTTCCAGCCTAGCCCTTTTGAGACTATGCTGTGAGCCCAGGGATCGAACTCTCATTGATCCCTGAACAGGTGAAGTCGTCCCCCGAATGGAAGCTCCTCATTGTTGTTGCGAAGGACCTGCAACTTTAGATGTTCTGTCTCTACTTCCTTGTCCTCTAGTACGACCGCCTCTTTCAGACCTTCCCCTGTTACTGGAGCCCTTTGTATGAGGTCTGGCTGGGTGAAAGGTGGTGGTAGCTCTCTGGTACATTGGGTTGAAGGCTGGAGACTGTGAAACGTACTGCTGGGGGACGGTGTTCACAGTCTGAGGAATGGTGGCAACTGAGTCTGTCGCAGCAGGAAAGGATTTCCTTCCTTTGAAGTGACTTCTGAGCTTCTTGCCCTTGGGTTGAGGTCCTTCTTTGGGGGTAAATTTTTGTTTAGAGGAAAAACCCCATTTGTCAATAAGGCTTTTATTCTCCTGAGCCGCTTTGTCCATGACTTCTTTAACCATCTTCTCAGGGAAGAGATCCTTCCCCAAGATGTAGGAGTCGATCAGTTTTCTGGGTTCATGTCTGATCGTAGCAGTAGCTAGGAGGTGTTCTCTACATGCTCTCCTGGCTAGGACGAAAGCATGGAGATCTCTATGAAACATGATTAGGTGAGTTCTAGCTTAACTCCCTAACCAAACGGGATTGAGCCTTGCCGTAATCCAGAATGATTGTTTCCTTAGGGATCGTATCACCCCTAATGAGTTAAGCCTTACGTAACAGTAAGGATAGCTATCGATTGTTGGAAAGAATTTCAAGTCCGAAACTGGCTTGGAACCCAAACCATCCCCTATATGAAGGAAGCCTCTGATTAAGGCCATATTCTCAGTATAGTGCCAAGGCTTATTAACTTAACTGTGCATTCTGGTAGCCTCGAAGTTGGGGGAGCCTTAGAAGCAGGTGCCTGTTGTAACGCTTCTATCCTTGCTGGTAGATCTGCTTTAGAACGTTTATATTTTGCGATTAGGTTTATTAGGTTTCCATGAAAGCTTTCATGGATGCCACTAGTTCTAAATTACTGGGTAGCAAAGGTTTGTCTAATATCGGAACCGGGGTGGAGGAGGAAGCTGGGGCTTGGGTAGAAAGTAAAGAGGTATTGAGAGCTGCACTCACCTGATGTACATCCAATGATTCTTCCAAGGCTTCTGTGGTCAGCAGGATCCTCTCCTTCTCTGATGAAACAGAAGAAGTAATAGACATGTCGTCCATGTCCAGGCTCATGACTTGCAGAGTGTGTTGGACTTCATCATCTGCATGATCTGCTGATACCGGCGAGAGTTTGACCGTCGGTAACTGTGAAGCAAGAACGTCTCTAAATTTTATCGAGGTAGTTATTAGTTGCTGGTGGATGGAGCAACCTTCACTTTGACTTTGTCCGCAGTTCAATACTGTACACGTTTGTTCCCATGCGACTGCGACAGACAATCCTCGTCCTTTAATTAGGGAGATTTCTTCAGTGAGCAGGAATCGGTCTTTGAAAAGGGATAATGAGCATTTATCCAACAGGTAATGGAGTGGGGCAAAGCCCCCCTCCCCAACAGTTGGTTCTCTGTTTAAATTTCCTTTGACTGCTGTGCTGTTGGCACGTATGTGATTAGCGCTCTTCAAGCTGTTGATTCTTTGCTTAAGTCTTTTTCTTCTGCTTGTGTGGTTGTTGATGATGGAATGGAAACAGAAAATTCATATCCAGTGGGGGAAGGGTGGGTGCTGCAATCGGTTCTTGGCAAAGACGGATATAGATCCGCATTCCCTCTGTGCTTCACATTTGGGCATGTCTGTACGTAGGCATCCTCTTGTAACCGAGTGTCGATTGTGGCAGGTGTATGCTCAGAGGAAGAAGCATGCCAGAGATGTTTATGGGGGTCCGACTGGGCAATACCCAAGAAGACACCAGCGAAGGTTGCCATCGCTGTGCCCTCCAAAGGGAATGTCTGCTGCAGCTCTTGCAATTACGCCCCTTGATCAGTCCCTGGGGAATATGCCGTAATGGTCAGGAGAACGCAAATAGATATTGGCATCTTTTCAAGGTTTCGGCGCTGTGGTGTGATCCGTGAATGTTATGTTGTGACAAATTTGACCTAAGGAAGGCCTGGACTTGGTTAGGTCTTTCAGATAGGCCCTTTATACCTGCTTTGAGGGAGTTGGTTGCCAAGATACTCGTACTGTTTCTTTTCATGTGTGGGAGACAGTGTGATACAGAGAAAGTTCAATTTGGGAAAAGGAGATGAGATAGCACATACAGAGATTGTACTCTTCTTGAATAGACGTATCTGTATGTGGAACAGATGCTCACACATTTGCTACCTGTCTTCAATTTCTTATGAGAACGAGCTGTGGCGGGATGTTGCAAGGACAACCCCCACACCCTTGAATCACACTCACTGGCAATGGTCTCCTCAACACATACTTTCCCCTTACGTTATCTAAAACTGGACTCTTAGACAAAAGGACACAAAAAACAAAACATAACCTTAAAACTATATATTTCTTACAAACTATAATAAATCCAACCAAAATCAACAGCACCAAAAACTTTACACTAAATATACTATAAATACCATTCAAATAAACGCAAAAAATCCTAACAAACTTAACTTATACCACACACCAACACCAAAAATAAATATATATATATATATGAATTTCTTGTATAAATATTATGGGACACCAACACGGTCGCCACACACAAGCCGGACTGTCTTTACGGCACACAACTCTGTGTTTAACAGTTCATTGGGTGGCAATTCGCCACAACTACTTCCCTGATTGGGGTCGTGGTTATCATTAGCACCACCATCATCATCATCATCATCAACAGCAATCTGGATTGGATTCAGTCCAGGTCATCAACAATTGTACAAATCAGAGTAGTCGTATCAAATTCCTTATTACAAGCCAATTCGTCAACAATCAATAAATCCACTTTCAAAAATCGCTCTCCAAAGGAGGAATCACGGCCTGCCAAAATAAAAAAGAAAACCACTTACGAACACTCCTAACTAACTTAACTATCGCACTATAATCAAAGATAAATGATAAACTGTTCCTATCATTCACAATCACGACAATCTCTCTCTCTCTCTCTCTCTCTCTCTCTCTCTCTCTCTCTCTCTGGATTTGGCAAAAGAAAATAAACAAAAAAAATAAAACAAAAATTAATCCTCCACAGAGCAAGCAGACTGCCGATATAAATGAATGGCTCCGCCCATCTTTCCTCTTGCTGGAGAATTCTGATCTCTCTCTCTCTCTCTCTCTCTCTCTCTCTCTCTCTCTCTCTCTCTCTCTCTCTAATACAAGAAGCAGTGCATACCAAGTCCCATCCCTCATTGAGAAGTAGTATTGGCAGTAATTAATATTTTCATAATACAAACTTGGGTTTTATAAGTTACACTTCCCAACTCAACCACCCTGAAAGTCCTAGGTTAAAGGCAGAATGAGGATTATTATACCTGGCAAGTGGGCAGGGCCTACCATCTCCCCCTTCCCAGTAACTATGATAACCCAATTGAAAGTTTAACAGCCATTCAAGGTATGCTCTAATCATGTTCCTTTCAAGATATGCTGAAATCATGCTCATATTAAAGGACTCTGGTTTGTATGATTAGAAAAATTACTACTTTTAAGATGTGCGATATTTTCCAGTAAGAGACAACCCCATAAAACTTTAGTTGATCATTGCAAGAATCTGTTGCAAAATATTGTTTAGCAGTAAGTCATTTCTATTGAGTGACCAGTCAGTTGTCATTGTAGTAGAAGCTTTTAGTTTCAAATCCAATTGAACAAGTCTTTAACATCAATGTAATATTTATGATTCATTGTATACAATCTGTAATGATTTGTTTCTCTTCTAGGTAATGAATGGAAGCTGTCATCATGAAATGAGTGATATGACTTTTTGATCATAAAAAGATACCCAAAAGGAACAGAACGTATCCCAAGATATCCCTGAGACTTACTTAGAAATCCCACAGGGCAAATACCGTGAGTAGCATTGGAAGTGTGTGTAGGTGACTGATAGATTAATGATTAGCTTATGTTTCAAGAAATTTGAGGAGATCAATACTGCCTTCATACAATGTAAAAACCAAAGTCTTACATAACATTATACTTTTGATTTCAATTGGGCAACTTAACATGTACCAAAGGAAGAGGATATCTTTTTGTTCCGTAACTGGAATTCAAACCTACCCTATTTATATGGGTATTACTTTCGGCAGAGCTGAAAGGACAAGCCATTAGAAAATCTAGCGAGGGTTAACCACCCATCCCGCTAGTTAACTGGGAAAGGGGGGTAGTAGCTACCCATCTCACTCACACTCCTGTGATTATACTTCACTTTGCATTTGGCTCGGACGATGAATGGTTGTTACCCCTCCTCATCCGATCTTTTGGACTGCCATTAATCTTTTGGTGCTTTTTCTTTCAGATTGTGCTTGTGTTCGTCCGTGTTAGTGCCTTTCCCTGTCGGTCATGCGAACCTGCCCTGGTCCCAGGGGGCATTCCTGCTGTACCTTCACTTCATCCAAAGATACCGATCCTCACTGTCTGTGCCCGACTTGTCGGGGGTAGGGCTGTATGGAGGATAGTAAGTTGATTGAGTGTTGCGAGTGGTCTTCCTCCCAGTGGGAAAAGGGGCAACGGTGAAAGAAAAAGTCCAAAACGGATTCTTCTCTTTCTAAGAGCTTTTCGAAGCAGAAAGAACCCAAAGCTTCTTATTCCACTC
This sequence comes from Palaemon carinicauda, assembly GCF_036898095.1. Taxonomy (NCBI): domain Eukaryota; kingdom Metazoa; phylum Arthropoda; class Malacostraca; order Decapoda; family Palaemonidae; genus Palaemon; species Palaemon carinicauda. Next base: position 1,353,883 of record NC_090749.1, read on the forward strand.
CCCGACTTTCTTCCAAAGATTCTACACGAGCGGTTTCCTCTGGGAATTGCCTGAGTAGTAATGTAGACCCTTTTACACCTGGTCAACCCTGGTCCTCGAGAGATGGTGTCACTTCCCCTAGCGAGGCGGCTCCGCCTTTCCACCCGGTAGAGACCTTGCCTCTTTCTCCCTTATCTCAGGTGTGGCCGTCCCTGGATTTGCCCAGTCCGCCTTCCAAGGAGGCGTTGCTGGGCCTTCTTTAGCGAGGTCCAGGATTGCAGCATTCTTTCGTGTCTGAGGTGGATCCGTTGTCTCTGGTTGAGATGGTCATTTCTGAGGCTTCGTTCGTTGCCCTGCCTGCGGACTCCGCTCTTGCCTCTTTTCTGCTCTATCAGCTGCCCCCTCGGAAACTTCCATTGTTTCCCACGAAGACCATCCACCTGCCCTAGCAAGACAAACTTCCACAGTGTCGTCCCCCTTGAAAAAGAAAAGAGGAGTCCAGGACGAAAAACTTTTGACCAGGGTCAAAATGACCCCTACCAGACCTTCCAAGAAGTCCAGACCTGCTGATTCATCCCCTACTCAGCCATCTATGTCTCGCTTATCACCTCCATCAGAGACTCCGGTTCGGGTAGAGTCCTTGTCAATTCTCTTCGGAACCAGCGGAGGAATCCAGCCTTCCCCCATCGTACGGCCAGCAGAACGTCCTTCCCATGAAGCCTTCAGTTCTGGAAACTTTCTTCTCTCCTAGGAGGGAACAGACGGATTCAAAGACGGTTCCAAAATCCTCATTGAGGATTCCTAGACCTGCGGAGGGTGTTAGGACATCCAATTATCACAATGATCACGACCCACCTCAGGATTCAGTCTCGGGGGTGGATGACGACCTTCCCGTTAGTCCTAATAAGATGGATCAGAGAGAGTCGGAACACGCCTTCTGGCAGGTCACTCAACGTATTGGCAGATCCAGCGTTGCCGCCGCAAGAGGCAAAGACATGGTCCTCGACTGTCTTTGGCACTCGGAAACCCTAAAAGTCCAGTGTGGCTTTGCCCTGGTCTCAGGGGCTGAAGGGTAAACTTTAGGGCTACAGTAATATCATTCTGTGGCGCAGGATGTTTCCATCGTCAGGTTCCCCATGTCGAGGTCATGAGGCTCAAGAATTCCTTGGTGGGGGGTTCCTTTTTGTTTAAGCTGGGAAATGTGGAGCAGGCAGCAGAGAGATGGACAAAGTCACAGCAGGACTCGGTCCTCTATATGGCACTAACATCCAGGACCTATAAACCACCAGCTCCCTCTCAGACCAGCCAGCCAAAACCTTCTTCAAATAGGAAAACGAACAAAGAAAAGGTGTCTTAAGAAGCCCTTTTCTGCCAAGGAGGGGAAAGGTAAACACTCCTCACAAAGAGGGAAGTATCCTAAGGGAAGGGGTTGCGGCCGTCACCGCTAGGATAGGCGATCCCCCCGCTTATCCACCAGTAGGGTGATGCCTTCAGCACCTTTGGACAACGTGGATGCAGCACAAGGTCGAACCCTGGATGGTCTCTGTGATCCAGACAGGGTATCGTGTCCTATTCCCGACATCTCGCTCTCCACTGATCAAGAGTCCAGCATCGATAAGCTCCTTTGCGATGGGATCTGCAAAGGAGCAGGCCCTTTGGGTTGAAGTCCAGACCATGTTGGAGAAGGGCGCTCTCCAGGAGGTTCTCAACGACTCCCCCAGGCTTCTTCAGTCGACTCTTTCTTGTGAAAAAGGCATCTGGAGGCTGGAGACCAGTCATCGACCTCTCGGCTCTAAACAAGTGAGTCAAATAGGCTTCGTTCAGAATGGAGACTGCAGACACGGTCAGACAAGCGGTTAGACCACAGGACTTCATGTGCACACTGGACCTAAAGGACGTGTACTTCCAGATCCCAATCCAACAGTCTTCAAGGGAGTACCTCAGATTCAGTCTAGACAACAAGAAGTACCAGTTCAAGGTGCTGTGCTTCGGCCTTTCCACAGCACCTCAGGTCTTCACGAGAGTGCTTGCCCTAGTGTCATCTTTTGCTCACAGGATTGGCATCCATCTTCTCCGTTATTTGGATGACTGGCTGATTATAACAGACTCGGTGGCAACCCTTCCTCATTGCCGAGTCAAGCTTCCGAGGCTTTGCCAAGATCTGGGGATCATGGTAAACTTCAAGAAGTTTGCCAAGATCTGGGGATCATGGTAAACTTCAAGAAGTCACCCCTGCTTCCCTCTCAACAACTGGTATATCTAGGAATGATAATAGATACCTTTCTATCAGATGACAGGGTAGTGAGGCTGAGGAAGGTTGCGAGAATTTTTCTCAGATGAGAAGAGCTCCCAGCCCAGAGGTGGTTATGTCTCCTCGGGCACCTATCATCTCTCGTCCATCTAGTTCCCAACGGCCTTCAGGATTTGGTCTCTCCAGTGGCAGCTGAAGTCCACCTGGAATCAAGCCTCAGATTCCCCAGACATCTTGATTCCACTGGGATCAGAAGAACGGACAGACCTCAAGTAGTGGTGGCAGATAAGAATCTGCTAAAAGATGTCGACCTTCTCGTCCTCCCCCCAGATTTGTTGCTCTTCACAGATGCATCAAAAGAAGGGTGGGGGCCCCACATGCTGTACCACATGACCTGAGGCCTTTGGTCAGAGTTCAAAAACTACCAACACATCAACCTCTTGGAGATGAGGGCCACCTTCCTGGCCCTTCAACAGTTCCATCAATTCCTGGCGGGCCAATCAGTGGTAGTGATGCGCGACAATAACACTGTAGTGGCTTATATCAGCAAGCAAGGAGGTACTTTTTGACAGCCCCTATCCCATCTAGCATTAGAAATATTGAGATGGGCAAAAGTCCGTTCGGTAACACTATCAGCTTGCTTCATTCCCTGCAAAAGGAATGTGCTCGTGGACAACCTGAGCAGAGTGACTCTGATAGTGGGTTCCAAATGGTCTTTGGATCATCTAGTAGCCAACAAAGTCCTGACTTTATGTGGTTCTTCGACTGTGGATCTGTTCAACATGGCCCTGAACTTCAGGCTCCCGCTGTATTGTTCCCCAGTTCCAGACCCCAAGGCTCTCTGGCAAGATGCATTCCAGCTGAGGTGGGACAACATCGACGTTTACTCATTTCTCCCGTTCTGCCTGATGAGAAAGGTACTCAACAAGACCAGAACATTGGTCAATCTCTCAATGACCCTTATAACTATGCTCTGGCATCATGCAGAATGATTCCCAGACCTTCCGCAACTCCTCACAGAGCTTCTGATAGAACTCCTTCCACGACACGATCTACTCAGAAAACCACACGCCAATATATTTCACAAAGCAGTAGCTTCGTTTTCACTTCATGCCTTGAGACTATCCAGTATTTCCTCTCCTAGAGAGGCTTTTTGCAACAAGGTGCAAAAAGAATGTCTGGGCACCTGCGAAAGTCATCAGCAGTAGTCTACCACGCGAAGTGGAATGTCTTCTGTGGTTGGTGTCGTGAAAGGGATATCTTTCCACTCGATCCCACTATTCCAGCAATAGCGGAGTTCTTCCTATATCTGCGAGAGGAAATGCTCCTTTCAGTCTAGTCAGTGAAAGGCTATCGGTCAGCCTTGAGTCTTGCCTTTAGACTAAACGGAGTAGACATTTCATCTTCGTTGGAACTTTCACTCCTAACACAAAGTTATGAACTTACCTGTCCTCAGTCGCAGGTGACACCTCCTCCTTGGAAAGTGGTTCGGGTGCTTCGGTCCATTAAGGGACCACCCTATGGACCCTTATGCCAGGCAATAGATCGCCACCTGACTTGGAAGACAGTGTTCCTGCTCACGTTGGCCTTGGCAAAGAGAGTCAGCGAACTTCATGGTCTCTTGTACTACATCGTCCATTCAAGGGGATTGGGAGAAGTAAGCTTCAGCTTCGTTCTGGAGTTCATATCCTAGACTCAGAATCCAGGAGTAGTGGATCCTAGATTCGACTCCTATATTTCAAGTCTTCGTTCTGTAACTGACGACCCAGATCATATGTTACTATGCCCAATAAGGTGTTTGAGGCGCTACATTAAAAGAACAGCAGCAGCTCATCCTCGTGTGCCTTCGCTTTTCATCAGCACTGGGAGGACGAAGAGGAGGGTCACTAAAAACACGATTTCAGCATGGATTCGCAAGGTCATTAACCTAGTTCTGAATCCAAACACTCCTCCTTCGCGACGGCCCAGAGCTCATGACGTCAGGGTCATCGCTACATCTCTGGCCTTCAAACGTAAGAACTCTGTGACGCAGGTTCTGCAAGCGGGTGTATGGAAACAACAAACGACGTTTACCGCCCATTACCTGCAAGATGTGACCCACAGGAGACTCGATGCGTTCTCTATTGGTCCTGTGGCGGCTGCACAACAGCTGGTTTAGTACCTCAAGCTCCTTATTGGGCAAGTAGCAGAGGGTTGAGGGCATAGGGTAACTGGGTTTCAGTCTGAATGAATGTAAAGGAATGACTGGCCCTTTTCTTTTCTTCATCCTCCCCTCTCTTGGGGAAATCAGCATCTAGGATTCTCTGCATAGCTGACCTCAAACCACTGCAGGTAGACCATTGCTCCCTTGTGTATCCTAGCATTGTGTCAATACTATTGCATCCCCATACCCTGGCGAGGTGGTATGGGGAATGTCGCGGTCTTTCCAGATGAATATGTACCTTGACAGTCACAATGCTATTATCTCCACACACACACAAACACAGCTTGCGTAGGCCGCAGACCTTGCATAGTAATGTTACCGAGGTGTTAGGGTTTCCTTCTTTTTGTGTCTCACACACATAAAAGAGGAATCCTCAGGCAAAGCCAAAAAGCCAGAATGGTAGGGACCTCAACCTTACTAAGGGGTGAGTCATACCCATATAATTAGTGTAGGTTTGTGTTCCAGTTACGGAACAGATAACAAATTTGGAAATAATTTGTATTTTTCCTAACGATACAAACCTTTAGCTATTTATTAAAACTTGCCTGCCAAACCCAGCCCCCTTGAAGTCTTACCAGTAAGAAAAGTGAAGTATAGTCACTAGCGGGATGGTTGGTTAACCCTTGCTAATTTTCTAATGGCTCGTCCTTTCAGCTCTGCCGAAAGTAATGTCCATATAAATAGTTAAAGGTTAGTATTGTTAGGAAAAATATAGATTATTTCCAAATTTATTATGTTTATGTGGAGGAGAAGGGATTTGCCTCAAGCTGGTTTAAGAAATCTGTTTGTTCTTACACAAATACAAACCATTCGCTTTTTATTATGGATACAGTGCATTTGTTCCAGCACCTAAAACAAACCATTTCTCTCTTTATAGTGGATATTATTTCAGCGAAAGCTGTAAACTTGCCAAAAGACTTTTTATTGAGGTATAACTACCCTCTGCGAACAAGCGGGGGCGGGGGCGGGGTAGACCAGCTACCCTGCTCACCCAGTGAGATCCTTCATTTTTGTTTTTGGCTCACTTTCCCATTAACTCTTATTTGTTCCGTAACCGAAATACAAACCACGCTATTTACAAAGGGTTATTACTTTTAGCGTAGCTGAAATGGCGAGCCATTAGAATTTAACGAGGGTGTATTACCCCCGCGCTAGTTAGCGGGGGGGTAGGGGAGTGGTAGCTAGCTACCCCTCCTCCCCCTCACACACAGGTGAATACTCACTTTCACTTTTGGCTCGGACTGTGACAGACGTCTCTGTCTTGGTCCTCGCTTGGCAGCCATTGTCTGTTTTGTCTTTACTTAATCGCTTACTTTTCTTTTACTCAATATATATGTAAACATGTTTTCATGTTTGTATATATATTTGAGTATAGAAATAAGTAAGTTTCCTTTTCAGATGTGTGTGTGTAGTGTACGATATCTACGTGGAGGCCTCGGCAGTTAGGCCACCACGGCCTAATTTTATGGGTTGCGATCGAGTTTGACTTCGGTCTTTCTCTCTCTCTCTCTCTTGAGGTCGTTCACCCTTTTACTATGTTTTACTACGCCCTTGTAGCTTCCTTCCCGTGTGGGTGGGGTTGCTACGCCGTACATTTTGTCTCAATTAGTTTATGAATCTAATTGTAGTTGTTAATTTTTCAGCTTGTAGAACGATTCCTTTCGGGGTTTTCGTTTTTTCTTTAGTGTTCATTCATTTTTAAATTACATAATTACATAGTTACATAATTATAATTGTTATAATTCTGTTTTGGTTACAGCTCTCCTTCCGCGAGTGTAAGTGGTTGTGAGGGCACGTGCCTGTTGTGTAATTCTTGTTCCTTTTCCTCGGGATTCCTCTTCGGAGCCTTCCCGGGGGAATGAATGTGTACTAATATTATTTGTTTTATTTTTTTACAGTTACCGATCTAGTTCGTTTCTGTAATATAGCAACGGTGTGAGCTGTCTGGTTGAGTCCTGGGGATTCGGCTGTTGCTGCCTCCCCCCTTGTATTGTCGTCAGGGGCGTGTCTCCTTCTACTGGTAGTACTCCCGTGTCGACGGACAGCTCTCCAGTTCATTTTAGAACAGTCAGGAGGCTTGCCTCCTTGGGCGGATAACTTTCCTTCCGAGGGAAGTTTTTTCCTGTCCAGGCTTGAGCTTTTCCTCTTTTGGGGGGTTCTTCTCTTGCCTTTTTTTCGTGCGACTATGCTCTTGGTGCTGAGCGGTCGCACCTGCAGTTTCGCTCAAGGGGCTGGGCAACTGCAGGAGCTCCTCTTCGGAGGATTGCCCCTTTTAGGTCACTGGCTGACCAGTCTCTTCCACGAAGTGTTTCTCTTTCGTTCGCGAGAGAGTACACTCATAGAGACTCCTCTTCGGAGGTTTCTTCTGTTGCTGTTGCTGTTGGCCTCCCTCGCCGTAAGGCCCTCCGTCCGCCTCGTCGTAAGGGCCTCTCATCTCCCTGTAAGGGTGCTTGAGGCGCCTTTTTGAATCTCCGTTTGCAGCCTACAACTTCTTTTTCTCGATCTTCCGTCTTGGTGCAGATGGACAGCAGTCTAATCTCGTCTTCCGACGGGCAACGGTCTTCCCGACGGACAACGGTCTTCCCGACGGACAGCGGTATTCCGACGGACATCAGTCTCCCGGCGGACAACGATCCCTTCGGGGCAAAGGGTTGCCCCCACGGGGGTTCTTCCCTTGCGTGTCAGGGTTTCCCTGCGCGACCTTCTGTTCGTCAGCGCTTTCAAGATGATCTTCCCTGCGGTTCCTGTTACGTGCCCTGTGCGCCCACGTTCGCCCTCGCGATCTAGAACTTCGGTTCAGGTCGGGGTCAAGGACTCTTCTTCTTTGCGCAGGCTTCCACGCGTAGCCTTCTGCTCGTCAGCGATCATCAGCTCGTCAGCGATCATCAGCTCGCCAGCGATCGTCAGCTCGTCAGCGATCGTCAGCTCGTCAGCGATCATCAGCTCGCCAGCGATCTCCGGATCGCCCACGTGTGTTACAGCTGGCACGCCAACGTTCTCCAACACTTCTGAAGGAACATGGTTCGCCAGCTACTAGCTCAACTGCGGATGCTGATCGCCATCGCGCGACCCTCAACTGCAGATGCTGATCGCCATCGAGCGACCCTCAAGTGCGGATGCTGATCGCCATCGCGCGACCCTCAACTGCGGATGCTGATCGCCATCGCGCGACCCTCAACTGCGGATGCTGATCGCCATCGCGCGACCCTCAACTGCGGATGCTGATCGCCATCGCGCGACCCTCAACTGCGGATGCTGATCGCCATCGCGCGACCCTCAACTGCGGATGCTGATCGCCATCGCGCGACCCTCATTTACCTGCGCATGCTGCTCGCCATCGCACAACCCTGAACGATTGCCCGCTTACGCATGCTGCTCCTCATCGCACCACCCTGAACGATCGCCCTCCTGCAGATGCTGATCACCATCGCACCCTTTCACGCGATCATTCACCTGCGCATGCTGCTCGCCATCGCACAACCCTGAACGATTGCCCGCTTACGCATGCTGCTCCTCATCGCACCACCCTGAACGATCGCCCTCTTGCGGATGCTGATCACCATCGCACCCTTTCACGCGATCATTCACCTGCGCATGCTGCTCGCCATCGCACAACCCTGAACGATTGCCCGCTTACGCATGCTGCTCCTCATCGCACAACCCTGAACGATCGCCCTCTTGCGGATGCTGATCACCATCGCACCCTTTCACGCGATCATTCACCTACGCATGCTGCTCGCCATCGCACAACCCTGCACGATTGCCCGCTTACGCATGCTGCTCCTCATCGCACAACCCTGAACGATCGCCCTCTTGCGGATGCTGATCACCATCGCACCCTTTCACGCGATCATTCACCTGCGCATGCTGCTCGCCATCGCACAACCCTGAACGATTGCCCGCTTACGCATGCTGCTCCTCATCGCACCACCCTGAACGATCGCCCTCCTGCAGATGCTGATCACCATCGCACCCTTTCACGCGATCATTCACCTGCGCATGCTGCTCGCCATCGCACAACCCTGCACGATTGCCCGCTTACGCATGCTGCTCCTCATCGCACAACCCTGAACGCTCGCCCTCTTGCGGATGCTGATCACCATCGCACCCTATCACGCGATCATTCACCTACACATGCTGCTCGCCATCGCTTACCGCCAGCGATCTTCTTCACCTACGCGGCAGCACGATCCCTCGCCGTCACGCCCATTCGCCTGCGCGCCCGCGCGATCGCTCGCCTGCGCGCCCGCGCGATCGCTCGCCTGCGCGCCCGCGCGATCGCTCGCCTGCGCGCCCGCGCGATCGCTCGCCTGCGCGCCCGCGCGATCGCTCGCCTGCGCGCCCGCGCGATCGCTCGCCTGCGCGCCCGCGCGACCGCTCGCCTGTGCGCCCGCGCGACCATTCGCCTTTGCGCGACCGTTCGCCCTCGCGCGACCATAGTTCGCGGCGAATTCCACAGCCGGTGGTAGCAGCAGGGACGCGTGCTCCTAGGCGGCACTCGGGATCTCCTCCATCCAAGCACAGGTTGGTAATGCAGGACGAAGACAGGTCAGTACAGCATTCTTCCCACCTTCTTTTCAGGCAGGAACCGTCGTGTCCTCTCCAAAGGATCGCCCGATCCCTTTCACCTTAGCGAGGATTTCGGACTCTGTGTCCTTGGAGCAGCAGACATGGTTTGATCCGCTGGCACGGGCGTTAATGAGGGTTATGAAACCAGCACTCACCGGTCAGGGTAACAAACCAGCGGCTGTCTCTCCTACGCTGAAGAGAAAGAGAGGAGTGGACTTCGTGGTGACTTCCCCCAGGGCGAAGTTGGTTCCCAAGAGGTCGGTCTCGAGGGTCCCCTCTCCTGCACGAGTACTCTCTCCTTCTCCCGCCCTGGAAGGATTTTTGGCGGGGGGGCTTTCCGTTGAAGATTTCTCCATCGGACAAGGGGTGACTGCTTACCTCTTCCTCTGGGAGCTTACCAGGTTCTTTCCCTCCTCGGTTACGGCCCGAGGTTTGGTTCAAGGAAGCTACAGGAAGATCAAGGGTACTTTCCTCCTCTCGAGCTCAGGCACCTTGGCCTTTCGTCGTTAAGTATCTACTTGCGGACAAGCTCGATGTTGTACCATCTGGACGCACTGACTGAAGGCTTCCTTCGGGTGTCTCATCTGTGGAGGTCAACGACCTCAGACACCCTTCCATCCTTGAGAAGAGTTTTGTCTTTGCCCAAGGACAGAGACTTAAACATCTGCTGTGCGGAGTAAATCGACTTCCGGTTTCACTCCTCCAAGGCGCTTTCTTCCAGACTCTGCAGGGCTCCAGCTCCCTTTTCTTTCAACCACGTCGGCCTAAGTTATCGGCTACGACAACTGGGACAAGGTGTCCAATTGCAGTTTCCTCCTGTCAGGAACAGATGGCACGGGAGACTCCCCCGGGGGGGCATAGTCCTAAAAGGAGTTCACGAACTCTAGGATTGCAGGTTTTTTCGCTGGGAGGATGCTTAAGGTTACTCATCCGAATGACAGCTTCCCGATGCCCATTCCCGCACAATCTCTGTGAGTAGCCAAGGATATCGCGCCTGCCGTCTCTGTCAGCGAATTCAGTGTCTCTGAACCTCTATGCCATAGCATCAGCAGAGTTGCCCGGTTGGGCAGAATGATCCATACCTTAGGCGAAGGTCTTCCTTAGGATCATCGACGGCTTCACCCCCGGCCCCCTCAGTCGATCCTTTCTTGTAAGGAAGGATCTGAGAGGGGATGTCCATAGTCGACCTCTCAGCCCTGATCAAGTTTGTCGAACAAACTTCGGCCAGCGTAGACCAGCAGAATCGATCAGACTGGTAACGAGGCGACAGGACTCCTTTAACCCTGGATCGGAAGGACGGGTACTTTCAGTTTCCATTCCATCCATCTTCCAGGGTGCTCGTCGAATTCAGCCTAAACTGCAAGTATTCCTGCTTATGATGCAGTGTGGCTATCCCGCCGTGGCATAGCAGGTTTGTTTCCCCAGAGAACTCTCCCTGCCTTCCTCTTGGCCGCTCAGGTGCAGACTTCCGCCTCCTCTGCTGTTTGGAGGGCTGGTCAACTCCGGTAGGCTCGGGTTTCGACCTTCTTCAGCGCCGGGAAAAGCTTCCGAATGCTGACCATGAGTGTGGGCTCATGGTATTTTGCTTGGAGCCTTCTCTTCCTCTGCCTCAACATCTGGAGTATCTGGCCATGATATTGAGTCAACCGCCTTACCACGTTGGAAACCCCGCTTCTCGTCCGTCCAGCGAGGTTAAGCAACGTCGGTACTTGGATGGGTGACCACCTGGGGACGCCAGATTCTGTTACCACATCCTCCGAGCCTTCCTTTCGGTTGACTGTGGCAAGACTTGAGGAGAGTCGCAGTACCTGTTCTCAGTCAAGCAGAGTTTTCAGCCCTACCTTGGAACGTTTCCTAGTTCTTCTTTCCTCATTGACCCGTTTATAGTCCGAACGGTCGCCTCAGGATAAGTTCCATGTGGGGCGATCCAAGTTCCGGTGGCTTCAGGCAATGTCTAACCGGACTCCCTGGCCCTATGGGACCAGCGGAACTATTAAACCTGCAATGGGTGTTGACCTATGGAGCCTCTTGATGGTAGTGGATATTCTCGTCCTTTCCCCACATTCTTGATGCGGTTCTCGGACTCGTCAAAGGAAAGGGGGGGGGGGGGCATGTTCCGGTCCAGGCCTATGGTCAAGACCTGAAGGATACCTCTCCATCATTCAGGCAGGCTTAAGGGCCTTAGTCTGGCCCCTCTTCAGATCCTACCGCTCCTGCCAAGTCGCCCCGTTGCGTGTCGACTTCATGCTAACCAGCAGGGGACGCATTTTCACACCTTCACATCTTGCAGTAGAGATACCGGGATGATTGAGATTCTCTCAATTCCACCATCGGCTCTCTCATTCCAGGCAGGGGAATGTTTCTCTCAGACTATTCGAGCAGAGCCTCATAGAGAGAGTGTACCTAGGGGTCTTTGACCTTGGGTAACCAGCAAGTGCTGGTCTGGGGGACCTGATCGCGACAGCTTGGAACCTCAAGCTTCCGCTAGTTTTCCCCCCAGTCTCAGACCCCGAGACTCTGGCAAGATGCATTCCGGTGATGGTGGGACAACTTCGACGCCTGCGTCTTCCCTCCTTTTTGTCTGCGGACAATGGGTCTCAACAAAACCAGGTTGTCTGTCAACCTTTCAATGGGAGAGCTCCACTGGGACTATGCGCAGAACGGTTTCTGGACCCTCTGCTTCCCCTGACGGAACTCCCGGGAGAGCTTCTCCCACGGCGCAGACTACTCAAGCAACCACACTGCGACATCTCTCCCGAACCGGGGCGTCGCTTCGGCTTCATGCCTGGAGACACTACGCTTCCTCCTCTAGAAGAGACAACCCGCTACAGTCGCGGTACGGAGGTCGCGTCATCTGCGATAGTCATCCACAGGTGTCTCCCAGGCAAAGTGAAGAGTCTAAGGTGGTTGGTGCCGTGGGAGATATACCTCTTCCCGTGAGGCCTCTTCTCCAGCAATAACGGTCTTATTGCCTTTCGGCGGGAGGAAACTCCTTTCCGCTCTTGGCAATGAAGCCTGTCGCTCAGCCTTTCCCTGACCTTCAGGCTTAAAGGAATAACTTTTTCCTGCCCGCTGGATCTATCCTCGCTCATGCGAAGCTACGATCGTCCCTGCCCTAGTCGGAGGAAGACCTCCAACTTGGAGCATGGCTCGGACTTTTAGTCCTTTAAGAGATCTTCTCAAGACCCTTTTACGACAGGCCTCGGATTGTATTCCGCCTTGGGTCCTCTGCTCACTCTGGCCACGGCCAGTGTGTAAGCAATCTTCTTGGTCTCTTACTACTCCCCCCCTTTCTAAGGAAGAGGGGAAGGCAACATTCAGGCTCGCTCCTGAGTTGTTGGCTAGACTCAGAATCTGAGGGTCCCGACCCTTCGGTCCGATTCATTCAAGATTTTGAGTCTCCATTCTGTGTCTGATGTCCCAAGACCTTCTCTTTCTTGCCAGTACAGGAATCGAGAGGTTAGCGCTGGGAACAGCTGCAGTTTGGCCTCAGTTGCAGCCGATTTGGGAACACAAGGAGGACATGGGGGGAGAGTCACCAGTATACCTCTTCAGCCCGGACTCAAGGACATTCATCTCGACCTGTCTTCAGACCCTCCCCCGTCACGTCGCCCTACAGCACGATGTTGGATACATCGCAACGTCCCTCGCCTTCGAGTAATACTACTCTGTGACGCAGGTGCTACAAGCTGGAGTCTGGAAGCGTCTGATGACCTTCGCAGCCCGCTTCCTGCAGGGCGTGACCCACAGGAGTCTCGATACGTTTTCTATCGCTCTGTGGTGGCTACACAACAGCTGGTCTAACCTCAGGCTCCTTTTTGGACAGGTAGCAGAAGGTTGAGGGCATTGTTATCAGGTTTTAGTCTGCATGAACGAAAGAAGTATGTCTGGCCCTTACTTCTTTCTTCATCATCCCCTCTACGGGGAAGCAGCATCCTGGTCTCTGCATAGCTGACCTCGAACCTCTGCAGGTAAACCATGCTTCCTTGTGTTCCGAGTATTGAGTCAATACTGTCGCGTCCCCCATACCCTGACGAGGTGGTATTGGGAACGTCCTAACCCAGAGTTCCTTCTGGAACTCCAGGTCAACTGCCTAAGACGGGTCACACTTCTTCCTTCACACACAAGCTTACGTAGGCCACATGGTTCCTTGCGGTGCAAGGAACTTGTGAGGTGCAGGGACTCCTTTTCTCGAGTGCGACTCACTCGGATTCTGAGTCCCCGGGTAAAGCCAAAGCCAGTATGGCTGGGGACTTTCCACCCTTCCTAAGGGATAAGTCACCCTTTGTAAATAGCGTGGTTTGTATTTCGGTTACGGAACAAATGACAAATTCGAAGATAATTTGTATTTTTCCTAACCATACAAACCTTAGCTATTTACACATATTTGCCCGCCAGCCCTGTCCCCCAAGACAAGTCCTACCTCTAAGTGAAAGTGAGTATTCACCTGTGTGTGAGGGGGAGGAGGGGTAGCTAGCTACCACTCCCCTACCCCCCCGCTAACTAGCGCGGGGGTAATACACCCTCGTTAAATTCTAATGGCTCGCCATTTCAGCTACGCTAAAAGTAATAACCCTTTGTAAATAGCTAAGGTTTGTATGGTTAGGAAAAATACAAATTATCTTCGAATTTGTCATATTTACCTGGCCTTAAAACTTATAATTTTCTCTTTCTCTATTACAGGTGTGTCTGATCTTTGAGAACTGTGACTATGGGGGTTTGCCCCAGCATATTGGGCCGCTCTTGCACCATGTTCATGTCTGTAGTGGAAATGGATCCTCACAGACTTTGCCCTGTGTAAAGATGACACTCCTGCTTACTGGGTTCTCCGTGCGATGAGTGTTAGAGGCGTTACAGTAGGGAAAGGAAGAAGTCTATTATTATTATTGTTGTTATAGGAGTTGCAGGCTGGCATGTGTACCCCTGGGATAAGTGTTGAGCTTGCTCAACCAGAGAAACCTTTGCGTTCCTCCACCCTACGAGGTTGGTTGCCCTTCTCACTAGTGCGAGAGGGCTTCCTCGCTTGAGTGGTCTCCCCCTCAAGTCCCTTGTAAGCGAGTTTGTGACTTGTCTCCTTTTTGCTCTTGCTCTCTGAAGCATCCTGGTGATCGTGGCTGCCGACTCTTTGGAGTCTCAACCCCTTCCCCCTATGCCTCCGAGACACAACAAGTCTCTGCAAGTCTAGCGAGTGCTTCATCCTCTGGGGTGTTGCCGCGGGCGTCTATCCCGTCAGGGGCTTGAATTGACATTTACAACCCTGGCGTACCGCAAAAACCATTCAGCAGCCCAAGTTCTTACTGCTTAGATCTAGAAATGGCAGACCACCTTTACTGAAAATTACCCTAAGTACTGTACCCACAGATCACATGATGCTTCTTCTTTGGGTCCAGTAGTTGTTGCTCAATAGATATAGAATTGTCCCTTACTGGGTGTCTAACCTTTTGTCTTATCATTGGTTGTGTTCAGCATAAGTGAGTGAGGGCAAACTGAATAAGTTATTCTTCTCCTTTTTTTCTTCTGGACATCCCTCATTTGGGAGTATCTACATTGAAGAAACACTTATGTTGGTAAGAGATTTTCCATGTGACATTCAATTTTAGATAATTTTGGAAACTATTGAAAGGAAATTACAATATTGCTCTGGTCATGTCATGCTGTGAGGGTAGTGATGCTGTCACTTGCTTTGGGTTGACTTCTTGACTTTGCCTCGCATACGAGCCAGTCCTCTTTTTATCTGGGTTAAGGGTTAGACAGATGCCTGCCTGCTACATGGGACTTAATGTGGAAGACTCCCCATATAGATGACGAAGGTTCGTATTCACGTAGAAACAAACTACAAATCTTAAAGGTAATTTGTATTTTTCCTAGCCATACAAACCTAAGTCTTATATTTTAAATTCCTTGCCTCAAGGCTTGACCATGAAATAAGTGAAGCTGCTTTGCTAACTCAACCACTCCTTCCCACTATGGATGGAATAGCTGTTAACCATACAATGTTACCAGAATCCCACAACTTGTTTCACTCTGGTTGTAACTAAAACACTTATGAGTAAACCCCATACAGTGTAAAGGACTCAGGTTTATATAGAGAGGAAAAATACAAATTATCTATAGAATTTCAAGTATTTCTCAAAAGTTTGCAATAAATGACAACTGAGGAAATTTATTGAGCCATTTTTTCGGTGCAGTGGCTATCTACCCATGGTACAGTAGAACTTCTACTTACGATTGCGTAAACATATAAATTTTCCAACTTACGATGTGAAATTCGATCAAATATTCGACTCAACACCCGAAGTAATTTCCAGCATATGACGTTGTAGTTTCTCTAAGCGTTGCAGTGTCATGGTTAGCCCACTAGACAATAGCATGTCGGGAGGGACACCAGTTAGCGTCGCGTGGGTCAGTTCAGAGTTCTCCTTTGCATTGTGTGGTTCTCCCGTGTTCGGATCGTAATTAACAGTGCTTAATACCTTCCTTTTTAAACACAAGACTTACCTGGTGGTTATATATATAGCTTACGTCCCTGACGTCACGGCAGAAAAATTCAAAACTCGCGCCAATCGTCGATGGGATAGCCAGGTGTGCTACCCATGCGCCCCTGGCGAGGTACCCGGAAACCATTCCCTCGGTGTTCATATCTTCCCTGCCGGCGCTAGCGGTAACATTGGTTGGATATTCTCCTCGTGTTTTGACTGATTATTGCTATCCCTTTGGTGAAGTACAATAAATCTGGTTTATGACTCTCGATTGATTTTTCGTTTGGATACTCTAGTTATATGTTTGGATATTGATTTTTTGACCCTTGCTTGTATTTGATCTCTCTGTCAAAGTTCGAAATGGTTACCCCCTCTAGTGGTTTAAGGGTGTGTGCTAGTGGGTGTAAGACGCATTTATCAAAGGCCTCCATTGATCTTCATTCAATATGCATTAAATGTAGGGGTAAACTTTGTAAACTTGATGATAGGTGTGACGAATGCCTTATTTTGTCTGATCATGAGTGGCTTAATTTCGACCGTTATATTCGTAAGTTAGCTAAAGATAAGGTAAGACGTTGTTCTTTTCTTTCTTCTAAAGATTCCTCTTCATATGTCACTGTTCCTATTCCTTCTCCTGTAGTGGTAGTTTCAGATCCCGCTACGAGTACCATGAATGAACCAACACTTAAAGATATGATATTGGCTATCCAGGCGTTGGGTACGAAGGTAGAGTGTATCGCTGCGGATAGAACGCAGTTAATGGCTGATGTTAAACAGCTAAAAAAAGAAAGTGTTAAAGGTACAGTGAGTGTTATTAGTGCTGTGGAGGGTACGCCTGCTCAGGCTTGTCGTTCTCCTAGTCCTGGACCTCTTCCAAGCTCCCCAACCCCTGGGAGAAGGAATGTCGAAAGACGAAAGGAAACGAGAGGCATTACTTACCGAGCAGATGTTCCCTCGAGCGTTCGTGATCTTTCCCAGGATGTTTGCTCTTACCGTAGAAAAGGCGAAGTTAAAAAGTTTGGCTCATCATAGGAGGATGATTTACCTAAAAGAGGTTGGAGTCAAACTTCTAGACCTCTTAAGAGGAAAATTTACCTATGTCCTTCCAGGACATCACAATCAGGCTGTAGTCATTGGAACAGTCCTGAACGCTTTTCGTCTGAAGGAAGCTCGCCTTCTAAGCGGCCTGCTAGGACATTAGTTGAAAATAGTCCTACTGTTGAGCAATTATCCGACCTGGCCGTAATATCCTTTCATGTTCCTTCGCCTCCTTCAGGTTGGATCTCACCCGCTGTTCGCTCTAAGCGGTCTTTGAGCGGTGGAGAGGAAGAACTTACGGTTAGTGTTTCGCAAGACTCTAATTTTATGATGTTGCAAGAATTCAGCAGAAACTTTCATCTTTTATGAAAGGCTACCAACCTACTGAATCCTCCTTTCTTAACACTAAGCGGCGCAAGGCGGACCGTCGGGGAATGCTTGGTGATAAAGTTTCTAGACGCGTTGAGTGTACGACTACGCATAGAGATGATAGGGAAAGTAAACGTTCTTCATGAAAGGCTGATCTCTCGGGCTTTCAGGAAGTCGAGCGTTCTCCTAATCGAGCTGCTTTTTATGCGCTTAGCAGTAATTGTGATCGTTTCGCTGAAAGCGCTTTTAAGCGTTCAGCCAGGCGTTATGTCGAGCTTGCTCTTGAGCGTCCTCCCATCGAGCGTTCAACAGAACGCGAGCGTCTTCCACGACGTGACGTAGAGCCTGACCTCATCGAGCGTTCAGATCGCAAGCGTCCTCCCATCGAGTGTTCAGCTGAACGTGAGCGTCCTCCAGAGCGTGACATAGAGCGTGACCTCAACGAGTGTTCAGAGCACAAGTGTCCTCCCATCGAGCGTTCAGCTGAACGCGAGCGTGATGCCAGGCGTCCTCTCATTGAGCATTCATTGGAACGCAAGCGTTCTTACATCGACCGCCCTCTTGTATGCGATGCAGAACAACAAACATCTAGACAGGACTTTGATCTTAATGCACCGGTTTTTAACTCTGATCGCGCGGATCGAGAGCGTTCTGAGGAGCAGCGAGACTTGTTATCAGAGGAAGAAGTTGATGTTCCTCTTTCACCTTCCAAACCCTTTGAGGAGTTTTCTGAGGATGAGGACTCTAAATCTTTTTGTCATTCAGTAGACTTGAAGAAGCTGATGAAGATTTTTCATGTTGAGTTTCCAGAGTCTTTTATTCCTGTGGCTCCACGATCGCCTCCATCAGAATTTACTCTAGGGAAACCTAAGAAAAAATCTCTGTTCACTAAAATGGTGCTCTCTCGTTCATCTGAAAGAGCACTTAAATTAATGGGAGACTGGATGGGTGCCAAGAAAGAGCAAGGGAAAGCGGCTTCTGCATTTCCCCCTACTAGGTTGGCTTCTAGATCTAGTGTTTGGTACGATACGGGAGAGGTTCTCGGCTTGGGAGTTCCTGCCTCTGCCCAAGGAGATTTCTCAAGCCTGGTAGACGCTCCTCGTAGATCGGCCATGAGGAAGACTAAGGTGTTTTGGTCTACTTCCGAATTAGACCATTTACTCAAAGGTGTTTTCAGAGCATTTGAGGTATTTAATTTCCTTGATTGGACTCTGGGGGCCTTGGGCAAAAAGATGACTACACTCAAGGAAGGAGACTCTTCGAACCTAATCCACATCATGTCATGCATGGATAAGGCGTTGCGAGACGGGGCTAATGAGTTAGCTGCTATTTTTACAGCTGTCTGTGGGAGTTTCATCCTTTCAGAAATCAGAATTATTGTATTATATTCTCTACTGTCGTCATCTCTGTTCCCACAGGACCTTATTAGGAAGATTTCTTCTTTTGCTAACGCAGAAGGCCATTCAAGACCTGGTCTCGAAGACAGCAAGGAAAGTGTTGCCACCTTCTTTCATTAGCCACAAACCTAAAGAGGTTGCTCCTTTTCAAAAGTTTTCCCAGCCCTTTCGAGGAAGACTTTCCGTTAGAGGTAACTTCAGATCAGATGGAAGGGGGACTAAGAAAAGAGGAGCAAGAACAGGGCGAAGCAGAATCTGACTGCTTTCGCCTTCAGGCAGTAGGAGCCAGACTAAACATCTACTGGCAGGTGTGGGAGAAGAGGGGTGCAGATCCTTGGTCAGTCCAACTTCTAAGGAAGGGCGACAGGATCCCTTTAATAAATCAACCCCCTCTAAGGTTAACTCCTGTGGATCTCTCCCAAGTACAGGGAGGAATTAAAGAGACACGCATTACAGCTTCAAGTGTCTCTCATGTTGGAGAAGGGAGCTGTAGAGAAAGTACAGGACTGGAAGTCACCAGGCTTTTACAACCACCTTTTCCTAGTTCCCAAGAACTCAAAGGGATGGGGTCCAGTTCTGGACGTAAGTGCTCTCAACAACTTTATCCAGACAACAAAGTTCTCAATGGAGACGACGAAGTCGGTGCTTGCAGCGGTAACGAAGGGCGACTGGATGGTATCACTGGACCTTCAGGATGCTTATTTCCACATCCCGATTCATCCAAAATTCAAGCACTTTCTGAGATTCGTTTTCCGAGGAGAAGTCTTTCAATTTCGACCCCTGTGTTTCGGCCTCAACACCGCCCCACAGGTCTTTACGAGACTTATGCTCAATGTAGCAAGGATGCTCCACTCAAGAGGCATCAGAGCCTCCCTGTACCTGGACGATTGGCTTTTAAGACCCCGCTCTCAAGATCGCAGACTGAAGGATCTTCAGACAACTTTGAAGTTGACGGAAGAATTGGGTCTTCTAGTCAACAAAGACAAATCTTCACTGATACCTTCTCAAGAGATTATATATTTAGGAGTGATGAATCGGAGCCAGGTTTTTCGGGCTTTTCCGTCTCCCTTAAGGACGGAGCAAGAACTTTAGAAGATACGTGCGTTTCTATGAGAGCAGTGGTGTTCTGCGAGGAGGTGGATGAGTCTGTTGGGAACTCTCTCCTCTTTGGAAGAGTTCATCTCTCTGGGAAAGCTGAACCTTCGACCATTCCAATTTCACCTCAACTCTTGCTGGAACAAGGAGAAGAATTTGGAGAAGGTGTGTGTTCCGATCACGAAGTCAATGAGACGTTGCCTTCAATGGTGGAACGACCCGATCAAGTTTCAGGAAGGTTGCTCATTAGAACTGAAGAGCCCAGACCTAGTGTTGTGTTCGGACGCCTCGGACTCGGGGTGGGGGGCAACACTGGGCAATGTGGAAGCATCAGGGGTGTGGATGGAGATTAAGAAGTCTTTCCACATAAATCAAAAGGAGCTGCCTGCAGTTCTTTTGGCCCTGAAGAGCTTCGAAGGGTCAGTATGAAACAAAGTGATTCAAGTCAATGCAGACAACACCACGGCATTGGCCTACATTGCCAAACAAGGAGGAACACACTCTATTTCCCTTTGAGAGATGTCGAGAGAGCTGCTCATTTGGGCAAAGGAAAGACATGTGACCTTACTTAAAAGGTTCATCCAGGGGGAAAGGAATGTTTTGGCAGACGGTCTCAGCAGGAAAGGACAAGTCCTATCCACGGAATGGACTCTACACCTAGAGGTGTGCAAGAGTCTGTGGAAACTTTGGGGTCACCCTTGTATAGATCTTTTCGCGACTGCAAAGACCAAGAGACGAGACATATTGCCACCCTGTGCCAGATCTCGAGGCAGTACATACAGACGCGTTCCTGCTAGATTGGAAAAATCTAAATGTGTACGCTTTTCCTCCGTTCAAGATCCTGTACAAAGTTTTTCAAAAGTTTGTGACAAGCAAAGGGGCCAGAATGACCTTGATAGCCCCCCTCTGGCCCTCAAGAGAATGGTTCACAGAGGTACTGGAATGGATGGTGGATACTCCCAGAAGCCTCCCTTTATGAGTAGATTTACTCAGACAGCCCCACTTGGTAAGACACCATCAAAATCTCCAAAGTCTTTGACTAACTGCCTTCAGACTATCGAAAGACTCACAAGAGCTAGAGGCTTTTTGAAGGAGGCAGCTAGGGCAATTGCAAGGGCTAGGAGGTCTTCAACCATCAGTCTATCTATCCAAGTGGGAAGTTTTCAGGGAATGGTGCAGGGTCAACTCTGTTTCCTCTTCTAGTACCTCTGTAGCTCAGATTGCTGATTTTCTTTTACTCCTGAAAAAGAAACGAAGTTTCTCTACGTCAACTATCAAAGGATACAGGAGTATGTTGATGACTGTGTTCAGGCATAGGAACCTGGATCTTTCAAATAATAAGGATCTACAAGAACTAATTAAATCCTATGAGACAACAAAACAACAACACCAGCATTCACCAGCTTGGAATCTGGATGTTGTGTTAAAATTTCTGATGAGTGACAGGTTTGAACCCTTGCACTCTACATCTATGAAGGACCTCACAATGAAAACCCTTTTCTTAGTTAGTCTGGCAACAGCCAAGAGGGTTAATGAAGTCCATGCTTTTAGTAGAAATGTGGCTTTTCAGAACGGTAAAGTGATCTGCTCATTACAATTGGGTTTTCTCGCTAAGAACGAGCGCCCTTCCCAACCTTGGCCTAAGGCCTTTCAGATTTCACACCTGGTAGACGTGGTTGGAAACGAGCTAGAGAGAGAGTTTTATGTCCAGTAAGGGCCCTCAAGTTTTATTTAGACTGAACAAAGACTTCAAGAGGCAAGTCGGAAGCACTGTGGTGCTCGGTGAAGAAACCTTCCTTGCCAATGTCCAAGAATGCTCTATCTTACTTTATTAGACTTCTAATTAAAGAGGCTCATTCTCACTGCAGTGAGACAGACTTTAGACTTTTGAAAGTAAAGACTCACGAAGTAAGAGCAGTGGCAACTTCAGTGGCATCCAAGCAAAATCGTTCCTTGTAAAGCATTATGGACACAACCTTCTGGAGAAGCAAATCTGTGTTCGCCTCACAGTATTTGAAAAATGTTCAGACTCTATATGGTGACCGATATACTCTGGGAACGTTTGTAGCAGCGGGTACAGTAGTGGGAGGAAGATCCGCCACTACTTTCCCATAATCCTAATACCTTTTCTTTCTCTTGGAACTTTTATTTCGTGATTTTATGGTTGTCTTGTGGAGATTGCGACAGTCTTCCGCAATCATTGATTTTTCAGGTGGTCTTTTTTGCTCCTTGAGAGCGCCCCGGAATGGGTATTAGAGGAGGCTCTGTCACAAAGAGGTGTGATCACCGGTTGGCAGCTCCTAGGGATCTTCAGCCCCCTGAGAGGACCGCTGGATCTCATAAGGAAAGCAGACATAATGGCAGAGTATCATTAAAGTCAGCTTCCTTATCAGGTACGAAACCCTTAAGTTTGTTTTGTATTTTAGAAACTCTTAAGCAGAATTCCATCTATTTTGGCTGTCTCTAACCTTCCACCAAAGGTGTTAATCAGTTATATATATAACCACCAGGTAAGTCTTGTGTTTAAAAATTTTATTTTCATTATAAAATAAATTTTTGAACATACTTGGTGGTTATATATAATTAAAATCCCCCTCTCCTCCCCTCTAGAGACTAGAGGCATGGAAGAATGAATACCGAGGGAATGGTTTCCGGGTACCTCGCCAGGGGCGCATGGGTAGCTCACCTGTCTATCCAATCGGCGATTGGCGCGAGTTTTGAATTTTTCTGCCGTGACATCAGGGATGTAAGCTATATATATAACCACCAGGTAAGTATGTTCAAAAATTTATTTTATAATGAAAATAACATTTTTCACATTTCCTTCTTCATTTTATCATCGTGGGTCCCAAGAAGGCTAGTGTGAGTGATCGTAGTGGTGAAAAAGGAAAATGGTAATGCTTTCCTTGAATTAAAACAAGAAATCATAGAAGAACATGGGCGCGATGTGCATGTGAGTGATCTGTCTAAACAATAGGGCCGGAACATATCTACGATCTTGACGATCATTAAGCAAAAGGAATTCATCAAAGCAGTCAAACCTTCCAAGGGGATTACCATCATCTCTAAACGTTGCAGCCCTACCCTGGAAGAGATGGAACGCTTTTTGCTTATATGGAGAAAGGACAAGGAGATTGCTGGCGATACGATCACTGAAATGATCATATGCGAGAAGGCCAGCGCCATCTATTGCTACGTGAAGTCAACAGGCTCTGGGGGTGATGCGGGGGAGAATTCAACTGATTCTACCACAGGGGAATTCAAGGCATCCTGTGGTTGGTTCGAGAAATTCAGGAAAAGGACCGGGATTCATTCAATTGTACGGTATGGGGAGGCCTCAAGTTCAGACATCAAGGCTGCCGACGAATTTGTCAAGTAATTTGAAAAGATCTTGAAAGAAGAAGGCAACGTAGCGCAACAAGTGTTCAACTGTGATTTATTTTTTTTACATCTCTCTTTTATAATGCATTTGTTTTATTGCTATGTGTAATTATCTGCAGTATTTATTAAGGAGTTATTGTAGGTTTTTGGGCTGGAGAACGAATTAAACGAATTACAGTGTATACTGTACTTATGGGAATATTTGATTCAACGTACGACTGTTTTAACATACTAAGTAGGTCCCGAAATGAAATAAATTCGTAAGAAGAGGTTCTACTGTTTATCAGTCAAAGTGGTAATGCTCCTTTCAATGCCTCTGAAAGACTTTGTTCGGTATCGGTGGTAAATGGCTATTGCTCAGCCTTGAGCCTCGTCTTCAAGCTGAATAAAGTTGATATTTCCTCCTCAACAGAGTTATCTCTCTTCATACAGAACTTTTAGCACACATGCCTTCGGTTAGAGGTCAGACCACCCACTTGGAATGTAGTCAAGGTCCAAAGTTAATTGAAAGGAGCTTCATACAAACCTCTTTGTCAAGCATCAGATTGAGACTAGACCCTGAAGACGGTCTTCCTTCTAGCCCTGGCCTCTACCCAAGATAGTCAGTGAGCTACACATGGTCTCTCTTATGATGCCACCCATTCAAGGGGATGGAGGCAAGTGACACTCAGTTTCATCCCTGAGTTTGTAGCTAAGACTTAAAATCCGGCTGTAACTGATCCTAGATTCTGGCCTTTTCAGATTGAGAATTTCTGGTCTGTAATAGATGATTCTGATGAGCTGTTACTCTGCCCTGTAAGAGATCCCCCCACAAATCAGCAGGCTCTTCATAAGCACGGGGAGAAACAAGGGGAAGATCACAATGAACTTGATATCTTCCTGGATCAGGCAGGTTCATTAAATGAGAGGGTCATTCAATCAGATCACTCTCATTCTGGCCACCGTCCCCATGCCCCTACTGTCAGGGGTGTCAGCACATCCCTGGCAGGTGTGTGGAAATGACATACTATGTTCACTGCCCACTACCTGCAAGACATAACCCACAGGAACATAGACACATTTATCTTAGGTCCTGTGGTGTATGCAAAATGTGGCCAATTAATACCTCAGCTCCCTTTTAGGACAAGTTGCAGATGGTCGTGGGGAGATGTTACCTGCGAGTAAATGTAGAATGAATTTGTGAGTGACTGGACACTTCCTGTTTCATTCTCCCCTCTCTTTGGGGCTCAGCATCCGAGGATCTCTGCAAGCTGACCTCTCTCTCTAGCTGCAGGTGGGTACCATGCCCTTTGTACAATCTCATATATGTTTATATATTTGTTATCTCCCCATTCTCCAAGCAAGGCTGAGTTGGGCAATGTCTAAGTTAAGTTAGGAGCTTAGTTCCAATTTTATGCGTACCTGGTCCAGTTACATAGCTAAATTCTATGCTAGCACCGATTGCCCAGGCCATCATCCTAGAAGGATCACGAGGTGTCAGGGTGTCCTCTGAACACTACGGGACAGTGTCCAGCCAATTGGTTTGAGGACTTCCACCCACCATTGGGTGAGTCTCCTATGTAAAGAGAGTATGGTTTGTCTATAGTGCGAGAACAAATGACAAATTTGGAAATAACTTGTATTTTTCCAAATTAGAGAAACCTGGAGTTCTTTAGACATACTGGTCCCACCATCATCTTTCCCCAAGAAGTCTTGCCACAATGGCAAAGTGACGTACTGTTACTAGTGCAGGTGTTAGCCGGGTGGCCGGTCTATCCCCTTGCTCCTCCCAGTTAGCGGTGGGTAGTTACACTTCACTTATAAGTCTTATGGTTAGTTTTAGTTGTTGCTGAAGTATAACACCACTGTAAAGAGCTGAAGGTTTGTATGTTGCACTGGAAGAAATACAAATTATATCTGTAAGTTGCACGTACCAACTCAACCACCTTGCAAGATCTAGGTCAAGGTCAAGGTGAGGATTACTCTGCTTGGCAACTGGGCGGAGACTACCAGTAACTATAACAACCCTCTTAAAAGTTTAACGGTTGTTCAAGGTATGCTAGAATCATGCTCCTATTAAAGGACTCTTATTTTGTATAAT
Source organism: Palaemon carinicauda (assembly GCF_036898095.1). Classification (NCBI taxonomy): domain Eukaryota; kingdom Metazoa; phylum Arthropoda; class Malacostraca; order Decapoda; family Palaemonidae; genus Palaemon; species Palaemon carinicauda. Next base: position 1,378,724 of record NC_090749.1, read on the forward strand.
TAGAAAAAATACAAATTACGGTATCTTTAAAATGTGCGATATTTTCCAGTAAGACATAAACCCATAAAACCTGAGTCAATCATTGCAAGAATCTATTCCAAGATATTGTTTAGCAGTAAGTCATTTCTATTGAGTGACCAATCAGTCATCATTGTAGTAGAAGCTTTTAGTTTCAATTCCAATTGAACAAGTCATCAATATCAATGTAATGTTTATGATTCATTGTATACAATCTGTAATGATTTGTTTCTCTTCTAGGTAATGAATGGAACCTGTCATTATGAAAGAGTGATGTGATTTCTTTATACTAAGAAGATACCCAAAAGGAACAGTATATATCCAAAGATATCCCTGAGACTGGCTTAGAAATCCCACTGGGCAAATACCGTGAGTAGCATTGTAAGTGTGTGTAGATGACTGATAGATTAAAGATTAGCTTATGTTACAGGAAATTTCAGATCAATACTGTATTCATACAATGGAAAAACCAAACCCTTACATAACATTATACTTTTGATTTCAATTAGGCAATTTGATACGTACTAGGGGAAGAGAATAGTTCTTTGTTCCGTAGCTGTAATATAAACATATGCTATTTATTAGATGTAATACTTTAGGCGAAGCTGAAATGATGAGCCATTAAAATTTAGCGAGGGTTAACTACTCATCCCGCTAGTTAGCGAGGGTTAACTACCCATCCCTCTAGTTAGCGATGGTTAACTACCCATCCCTCTAGTTAGCGAGGTGTAAGGGGAATTAGCTAGCTACCCCTCCCGCTAGTTAGCGAGGGGTAAGGGAAATTAGCTAGCTGCCCCTCCCGCATGCGCACCTGTGACTGAGCTGTTTGATTTTGGCTCGGATGGTGAACGGTCGTTGCCGCTCTTCATCCTCGCAATCTTTGGCCTGACATTTACTTTACTTACTTTACTTTGATGGCTGCTTTTCCGGTCCCATACACCAAAGGAACCCCACTCTCTGCAGGACCCACACTGTCGTTTTACCTTGTTCGGTCAGAGTATTTAACATGTCATATCATATATTGTTCATTTACTGTTAAATCGTCACTGTCAAAAGACTCATGGAATAAGAAAGTCTTATGTTTCCTCTTGAAAGCCTTAATATCTTCAATCATTCGAATGTTTCGTGGGAGCTTATTATATAGTCTCGGGGCTGTATAATTAAAGGCTCTGGAGCCTAAAGTAGACATATTTCTAGGTTCCAACAGTTTGAAGCCATTTGTAACTATGCTTTTTGCTTTTTCTTTTCAGTGTTTGTGTGTGGGTTGACTTCTGCCGGATATCATGGGTACCTACCCTGGTCTTGAGGGCCTCACCTGCGGTACTTTTATGTCTGCCGAGGATACTGATTCTCACAACCTTTGCCCTACCTGCAGAGGTCAACTGTGTGAAGTGTCAAATAAGTGTATTAAGTGTCGGGAGTGGTCTGCCTCCCAGTGGGAAAGGTTTGGCCGACAGTGGAAGAAGTCTAAGCGGGACTCTTCTCCTTCAAAGGTTTCTTCGAAGCAGAAGAAACCCAAGGCTCCCTGTTCTGCTTCCCGACCTTCCTCCGAAGCTCCTGCTCATTCAGCCTCCTCTGGGGGACCGTTGGGTAGTAGCACAGGCTGCTTAACTCCTGGACAACCTCGATCCTCGAGAGACAGTGTTGCTTCCCCTAGCTAAACAGCCCCGCCTCTCCCCCTTTTGGGGTTACTGGGTCTGCCCTCCAAGGAGCTACTTCGCCATGATGCTAGCGCGCAGCGTTCGTCAACTTCAGAGTTGGATCCTCTGGCCTTTGTTGACGTCGTGGTATCAGAGGTGTCATCTGCTGCCCGGCCTGCTGACGTTTCTGCATCTTCTGCCTCTTTCGCCGTTGCCTAAGACTGCGCTTCCCCCCCTGCTGAACACCCTTCAAGGGGGGAGCAAAGTCCTTGGCATGGGTCCAGCGAATGTTTCTCTCTCCCAAGGGAGTTCACTTATAAAGACTCCTCTTCGGAGGACTGCTGCTGACGGTCAGCTTGCTGATCCCCTGGCCCCTAGAGGGTATCACTATGTTCGTCCTTCCCAATGTGCTCCCCCTCCTTTCAGCCTTAGAGGGGCTCCTTCACCAGCGCCTCTTTGGCTTGTCAGCCTCGTCCTTGCAGCCTTCCTCGGAGGAGGAGCCTTCTCGTCCAACATTGCCCGATTCCTGACCTACGTCTGCCTCAGGACATTCTCCTGACAACGCAGCTGCAAGTTCTCAAACCTCGGTTCAGGACTCATCGTCTAAGGATCCCCCTTGGAGGATGTTCCTTCTTCTGAAGGACTCATCCTTCCTCCAGACCGTCAGGTAGCTGCTCGCCAACCCTTGAGTCACCGACTTCCTGCATGTCCATCTGCTGCTCACTCTCCTGGTTTCGAACTTCTTACCGCTCGTCATTCACCGACTTGTGATCTTGATTGCGCACCAATTGCCTGCGTGTCAATCACCTGTGTGTGTTTCACCTGCTTGTCAGCAGTCGCCTAAGCGTTCGCTGTGTCAGCGTTCGTCAACAGATCATTGGGCAGTGCATCGCTCGTCATTCACCGACTTGTGATCTTGATTGCGCACCAATTGCCTGCGTGTCAATCACCTGTGTGGGTTTCACCTGCTTGTCAGCAGTCGCCTAAGCGTTCGCTGTGTCAGCGTTCGTCAACAGATCATTGGGCAGTGCATCGTCATTGTCATCCTATGCGCCAATCGCCTCCTACGCGTCAGCGTTCTCTGTGCGCCGACTCGTCAATGCTCTCGTGAGGGACCAGTCCCAGTCTCCTCACAACCACCTTTTGAAGAAGACTCCCCTCGTGACGAGAGCACCACGCCTCCGGAAGCAACCAGGAAGGCCAGACAGTACAGTCCTTCCATGCTGGGAGCTCATCTTCAATGAAAGGAGTTGAAAGACTCCAAAACGTTGCTTAAATCTTCTTCGAAGACCTCCAGACCCTCAGGAACAGTGAGCTACCCTAGAGACGACCGCGACCCACCCAGAGACGAACTTTAGGTGGTGGATGAAGGAGACTTCGCTGCCACTCCCACTTCAGAGGGGGAACTGAAGGAGTCAGAACATGCCTTCTGGCAGGCACTGGCACTGATGAGGGTTCTCAATGGGTTTTCAGACATAGAAATACTCCCCCAGGAGGGCAAAAATACAGTCTTAGACCGTGTCTTCGGCACTCAAAAACCCACAAAGTCCAGTGAAGCGTTGCCCTGGTCTCAGGGGCTTAAGAGTGCCTGGATTAAGATTGCCGCACAGCTCTCTGAGTTCTCCTCCTCCTTTTGTTCGGGCTCCTCCGCCAAGCTTCTCCCACTTCTCGCTTTCAGCAAAGGAGTTATTACGAGGTCTTGGACGAGCTTTAACCACCTCTTCCACTCCACTGTTCTCTGGAGGAGCTGACTAATGGGGTCTCCCTAGAGAGACTCCAGTCGTCAAGTCCCATTTTCCGCGACAGAGATCCTCTATCAAGAGAATGTCGCGAAGTATGCCATACAGGCTACTTCATGGCTAGATCCAAGGTTGGGGTCCTTGGGAATCCAAGTAATGACTGAGGAATTCTCCAAGGAAAGTACCAGGAAAATGATGGAAACCTTCCTCCTCTTGGGTACCCGTACCATCGGGTTTTTGGCCCAGCAAGTATCGAACTTGTGGGCCAACACCATCCTCAAGCGTAAGGACTTGGTATCCGAGTGATTCCATCAAGAGGTCCCTAACGCTGAGATCGTGAGGCTCATGAACTCCTCTCTCGAAGCTTCCTCGTTGTTCGAGCCTAGGGATATTGAGCAGGCAGCAGAGAGGTGGAAGTCCCACCAAGACTCCCTCCTTCATAGGGCCCTGATATCCTGGCCCTACAGACCACCCGCTTCTCCGCAGCCTGGGCAGCTCAAAATCTATACGAACAAGACAGCAGTGAAGAAAGTGGTGTCTAAAAAGCCCTTTCCTACCATAGACAAGAAAGGCTCAAAGTCCTCTAGGGGAGGAAAATATCCTAGAGGGAGTAGCCGCAAATGCTAGGATAGGCACTCCCCCTGCTTATCCACCAGTAGGGGGGTGCCTTCAAAGTTGCCGGAACAGGTGGAAGCAACTTGGGGCCAATCCTTGGACAATCTCTGTGATTTGTTTGGGGTATCTCGTGGCGTTTGTCATCTCTTCCTCCCCTGATCAGGGATCCAGTATCGATAGACTCCTTTGCGATGGGATCAGCAAAAGGGCTATCCCTTCAGGCAGAAGTCCAGCCATGAGACCAGTCATCGACCTCTCAGCTCTGAACAAGTTTGTCAAACAGACTTCGTTCAACATGGAGATGGCAGACACGGTCAGACAAGCGGTAAGACCACAGGATTTCATGTGCACCCTGGACCTAAAGGATGCGTACTTCAAGATCCCAGTCCATCCATCTTTAAGGAAGTACCTAAGATTCAGTCTAGACAACAGGAAATACCAATTCGGAGTACTGTGCTTCGGTACCCCAAGTCTTCACCAGAGTGTTTGCCTTAGTGTCCTCTTGGGCTCACAGGATCGGCATCCATCTCCTCCATTATCTGGACGACTGGTTGATCCTAGCAGATTAGGTGACAACCCTTCTTCATCACCTAGACAAACTTGTGAGGCTTTGCCAAGATCTTGGGAAAATCTACCGAAAATCAGGTTATGCATTACCCTCCTACCTTCCCATAGCCAGACATAGGTGGTCTATCCTCAAGTAGACTCTGCCTTCAACCTGGACAGCTCCTTCCTAACTTTCCAATTGTACGTCTTAGTTTTTTTAGAAAATGCTTAGACTCTGAAACTTCACTTAAGCGAATATGTTTCTGGGAGGGGAATATCCAAAACTTATGCCAGTTTTGCCAATCTGAAATGAAGAAATACAAACATTTTCGTCGTTTATAGGAAGGAGGAGGTCTCAATTGCAAACGTTGATCAACATTCTCCAACCAAGTTCCGTACACAACTAATAATTCAGGCTACGCCCATATGTTCTTCCACCTCCCCGGTCTGTGTTACTGGTTCGTAGATGGACTTATGCATACTTGGCCAACAGCGATGTATACTTGACCTTGACCTGTCCAACAATATATTGAAGATATGTCTCAATCTTGCCTTTCGGAAGTAGTTGTGTGCATTTGGTTGTTGTTACAAACCAGTCTCTTGCCCAACAGCGATCGCTAAGGAGATTCGCTCTAGTACAGGTAGGCCATCACTAATCCGGCAACTTTGGGACTGGGAGGGTTCCGGATTATCCATATATTACAAGTAGTCATTGACTTACGATCGGGATGGGGACTTAAGTGCGACGTAAGTCTAGAAAAGTGTTTGTAGCAATGTTTGTGCGGGTGCATACGGGTAGATCATTTTTAAAGATTCACACAGTATTGAATTTCCTATTCATTATTAAGTCTTCATACTTCATTAGGCATTATTGTGGTTTATTAAAACATGTTTTTGTTCTATTTTTCCATTTCTTGAACATTTCAATAATCATCGATTGCTTTTAGTAGGCACCACCTGATCTCAAGGTCACGCTACCGTATTGCAATTATGCACGCATACAGTACGAATATATAATCTTCTTAACTTATCCGAAATCTCTTCATAATGAATATTACATCTGCACCAATATGCAATATTCACAGTATCCATACAGTTCGTTTATAGACTTTATTATTATCAATCATAAGAATACGTTATCTCTCTCTCTCTCTCTCTTTCTCTCTCTCTCTCTCTCTCTCTCTCTCTCTCTCTCTCTCTCTCTCTCTCTCTCTCTCTCTCTCTCTCTCTCTCTCTTTTGATTTTAATTCACCATTAAATCTTCATATTTCTTCAGACATTTTTAGTAAAGATAAAATTGATAATATTAATGTTACTTACCCAATACTAGGTAAGATATCTGTTGCTGCAAAAGCTAAGTGACTCACAGATACTTTCATTTGTTCATGATCGGTGATGAAACTTTAAACAAAGCAGTGGTTGCGGTTTTATGTTGCGTGTTTAGCAAAAGCGTGATATAAGATTGTCCTTATTTAATTCATTTTGGATTTTTAAGTATACAACAAAAGCTAGAATATGCACTGATGGTTTTTTAATTCATTCAAATTTGACTTAGTTTTCAACCTCGTCCTATCTAAAGGTTTGTCTTATGTGTGGAAATGTAAGTATGTTTCTGGTTGTGTAATGTGCAGCTAGACTGTTTTCAACAATACACTGAGAAGTGTTTTCAACAATACACTGAGAACTGTTTTCCTGCGGAAATGAGGGTGCGTCTTATATTTGTTTACGTTGGAAACTGCGCTGCCAACCGGCCAGTAGCGAAAATAATTGAGAAACAGTACCGCCAACCAAGCAGCCAGTAGCGAAAATGATGCCGGTTAACTGATGCTTCCAGATTTTAGATTGCCGGATTAGTGATGGTCAACCTGTAACATCTTCCTCTAGGGAGCAGCACTGGCTACCCTGGTTTACCGATCTGTAGGTATATGTAGTTAAAACTCACCTTACAAGTTCCCTCTGTGCTAAGAACGAGCTACCCACTAAGAGATGGGGTCCCTGGAGAATCTGTCCTCTGAAGGAAGATGTCTCTGTGTCCAGTGGAATGTCCAAAGGTCTATCTTCGAAGAACTTCAGAATTCAGGGGAGGACAGCTCTTTAAAGGAGAAACTTCAGGATCGAACTTATCCCTAAAACAACTGAGGGCGAAGATCACCTACTGTATAAACAGAGCGGATCCTGACAGTACACCCGCAGGTCATGATCCAAGGCAAATTGCTTCATCACTGAACTTCTTTCAGTATATGGACTTTGAGCGTCTTCGCTCTTACACTGGATGGAAGTCATCCAGAGTCTTTTATAAACATTATGCGAAACAAGTGCATGAGTTGAGGCGTTTTGTGGTGGCAGCAGGTAGTGTGTTAAAACCTGCCATCTAGTACTGTCATGAACAGTGAATTGATTGGGACTCAATTATCGGGTAAAGGTGTTGACACCTTCCAGTGCAACACTGTTGAGTGAGTGTCACCATGGTGATACTAAAGACTGTTCAAATTATTTCAGGTGGAGAACTATAGAGATAACACCCGTGCCGTGTGTACTTTACACAGTGTTAATAATATTCAACATTACAATTTCAAATTCAAGTGTGGCACTAATTATTCTATATTTTCAGGTGGAAACAATAATTTTCTGTATTTGTTTGATCATTGTATATTTCTCATTACTTATATTAACATATATTACACATGTTACTCTATGCTGGATCATTTATTGTAAATAAATGCATACCAATGTGTAATTGCATCTTATTTCGCCCTACAATGGATAGAAATAAAGTATATGCCAGAGTTTTATTAACTAGTAACCTAAGTAAAACTGCATATGATTGTATGGAGGACAACATATATAGCTGATACTTTTGCTCCTACACGAAATACAAACAGTAAGACTTTTGTATATCTAGCTGATGCTATGTTTCGATACATTGTATAAACTGTGAGACATTTGTATATCTAGCTGAGGCTATGTTCCAACACAAATATACAAACTAGGAGACTCCTGTATATTAGTTGATGGTATATTCCAACATAATATACAAATCGTGAGACTCTTGTATATATAGTTGATGCTATGTTCGTTCATACAATATATGCAAACCTTGAGACCCATTTCCTACTGTCTATTATGACTCTTCCCTGCATGGGGCAGGAAGCACTAACATCGTCTATGATTAGTAGTAATGACGTATAACGGTAACGTCATATGTCTCAATTGTCTGGATGACCATAAGGAAAATTTGTCACAAGGTTAAGGCACCTATAAAATCCACAGATACAGTACTTTCTAATAATTCTCTGGTAAACTTCCATCAGAATGACATGGCTTGAGCCCAAAAAACGGATTTTTAGCGAAGCAAAAAATCTATTTTTGGGTGAGATAGCCATGTCGTCCTGATGGACCCGCCCTCCTTTTCTATAGAAAAGACCTTGGCAGGATCCCTCCCGAAAATACTATATCTGTAGCATCGTGCTTAATGCTACAAGGAATAAGCGCCATCTAGATACTCGTAATAGTACGGGAGGAAGGATAACCTTGATAACGGCTCCCCTTCTATTTTTGCCACTTTCCCCCTAGAAGCGAAAATGCTATTCGGGGTGAAGATTGCTATGTGTCGTATCAAGATATACGTCCCCTGATATTATGCGATATCCTTAAGAGAAAATTTAAGGATATTCGTGCCAGGAGTTAGAATTCTGGAGACCTGAAGGTTAATTCTCTGGAAATATCACTGTAGCCAAATATCCCTTAGAAAGCTACCAATAGGAACCTTCGATCAGGACGATATGGCTATCTCACCCAAAAATAGATTTTTCGCTTCGCTCAAAAATCGTTAATTTTACTGTAAATGTTGGATACTATGAACACTGTGTACAGTGTACACATGGCATTAATGTCATTTGTATAATTCTGCACCTAGAAATGAACAGTCCTAGTGCCACCAGGGTGACACACTCGTAAAAGAATTGCACTGGAAGGAGTCAACATCTTTCCACCCGAATTGAGAGTCCCAATCAATTCACTGTTCATCGCAGCACCAGACGACAGGTTTCACCACACTACCTGCCACCACCACAAAATCTTTGAGTTCGTGCACTTGCTTCGCATAATGTTTGTAAAACACTCTGGAGGACTTTCAATTAGTGTATGAGTGAAGACGCTCAAAGTTCATATACTGAAAAAAGTTCAGTGAGGAAGCAATTTTTCTTGGATCATGATCTGCGGGTGTACTATGAGGATCCGCTCTGCGAATGAAGTAGGTGAGCTTCACTCTCAGTTGTTTTAATGATAAGTTCGATCCTGAGGTTTCGCCTTTGAAGAGCTGTCCTCCCCTGAAGTCATCATACAGAAATCTACATTATAGTACGTTAATGAATGCCACAGTGTGTACGTTGCTGTTGTCCGAGTGGTCCAATGATCTCACCAAGCATTACCACTGCTACAATAAATATCCAGACACAAAAGTTAAAAACAGCCAACCTTGGCAGTTATAATCAAGACAAAGTTCCAAGGTGGTGGCATAAGAAAACTTCAAGTTTAATGGCGTCAGAAATGTATTGTTTTTTTTTTTCACTCAAGTGTCCACTGCACTAATATCCTAAGAATTACCTACAGTAAAAACTAAAACATCTGATCACAAGCTTGAAATCTCTACCTCACGTCCCCTCAAGTTTCACTTATTGTCAGTAGTGTACATAGGATCAACAAACACTTATTTCTTCACTTTTGAATCCCATTGTTGCAGTCCAGTATTCCACATGCCCCACAGGTTCAGGACATGTACAAATTAGGCTCCTCTACTGCCTGACTGCAGTTCTAGCTAGTATCTCCAAGCCCTACAGGAAGTTTGGCGTGCTGCCAAAAAAAAAAAGAATATAATGAAAAATGTTAAGGGACCAAAGTATAAAAAGTTAACAATACATAAAACTATATAAAGAAAAATTCTAGAATACAGAAATTTCGAATAGTTTGTATTTTTCCTATTTATAAATATTTAGTTTTTCACTACGTGGTGGTAGCTCTCTCATACACCGTGTTGAAGACTGTGATACGTACTGCTGGGGAACCGTGTTTACAGTCTGAAGGATAGCAGTAACTGAGGTTGTCGCAACAGGAAAGGATTTCCTTCCCTCAAAGTGACTTCTGGGCTTCTTGCCTTTGGTTTGAGAGCCTTCACCAGGGGTAAATTTCTTTTTTTAGAGGACATACCCCACTTGTCTACAAAGCTCTTATTCTCCTAAGCTGCTTTGTCCAATAGTTCCTTACCCAATTTCTCAGGGAAGAGGTTTTTCCCCCAGATATTGGAGTCGATGAGTTTTCTAGGTTTGCTTGATCATAATAGCAGGTAGGACGTGTTATCTACATGCTCTCCTGGCTAAGAAGAAAGCATGGAGATCTCTATGAAACAGGGTTAGGTGAGTCTTTGCCAAGACACGGAAGAGATCAGTTTTGGAAAAGTTTCCAATAAACATCTCTAGATGAGATTGGAAGGATAAAGAGGCAGATAGTCTTTCTTTAGCTTTCAATTCTCCCTTTAATAAGGATTTGTGAATTCTAGGCAGTTTCTCATTAAACTGCTTGCCTCTGATGTCTTTATCTAGTTTTCCAACAGTGAAGGTATGTTGGTCGTCCTCCCAACTGTCCGAATCATAAGGAAGGGCTAGAGAGACTGGTTTGCACTGGGAATGGTCTGCCCTCCACTACTGCTTTCTTTACAGCCTCTAAGCTTTTAGAGGAGAGAGGGAAGACAGTATCCTTGGGGGTACAAAGGTGGCTTGCTTCCTTCCAAAGGCAGAAAGTTGGGTATTAGTGAAATCGGTCGTCTTTAACTTCCTAACCAAAAGGGATTAAGCCTTGCCATGGACCAGAAGGATTGTTTCCTTAGGGATAACTATCGATTGATGGGAAGAATTCCAAGTTTGAGACTGGCTTGGAACCTAAACCCTCTCCAATATGGAGGTACCCTTCAGTTAAGGCCATATTCTCACCATAACATCAAGGGTTCTTAATTGTGTATTCTGGTAGGCTCAAAGCTGTGGGAGCCTTAGAAGCAGGTACCTTTTATAAAGCTTCTATCTTCTTCATGAAGTCCGCTTGAGAACGTTCATGTTCGGCAGTTAGGTTTCCCATGAAACCTCTCATGAACTCTATAAATTCCAAGTTACTAGGAAATGAAAGTTTGTCTAACATAAGAACAGGGGTGGAGGTGGAACCTGGGGCTTCAGAAGCAGGGAGGGGGGAACAAAATAAAAAGCCACCGGGAACTGTACTCACCCGATGTATATCCAATGACACTTCAAAGGCTTCCATGGTCAGCAGAATCCTCTCCCTCTCTGACGACACAGTAGAAGTTGACATGTTGTCAGTGTCCAAACTCATGACTTTCAGAGCGTCCCGAACTTCATCATCCGCATGATCTGCTGGTACTGGCAGAAGTTGAACCGTCGGTAACTGTTGACCAAACACAGAGGTCACCTCAGCCTTGTGAAAGAGGAGTTCATTCAGTTCCAAGTAAGGAAGATAAGGGACACTTTGTTGAGAGCTCTTCTGGAAGACTCTTACTCAATGACGGAGCTTCTTCATACTCCATTCTTGTACGTCAAAAGAGACGTCAGTGGCATAGAAGCCGGTGCGAAGGAGATTCGTTCAAACCTGACAGTTAGTAGGTTCCAAGATTGCACCGGATCACTTGGAAACATGGCAATCCGCATGTTTCCGGCAGGTCTTTTGGCCACAGGGCAACTTGAACTGCCTGGCACAGGTGACTTTTGAACACTCCATATCTTCAGCGACCTGTAAAGAAGAAAAATTTCAATGAGTATACATCATTGGGAATTATATCTATTTAAAATTAAGTAAACATATGAAAGGTATGCATAAAATAATGTTTAGATAAATCCTAACCTAAATGAACCTACCACCTAAATATGGCTAAAGATTATCGTATAATCAACACACATGCCAAACAGCTCAGAAATTAATGGAGATTTATGAAGCAAACTATTAGTGACAGTGTGGTAGGAATATAGAGGAAAGGTTCACATCAAAGGGACACCAGAACCTCCAGAGTAGGTCTATTGGAATAACCTAAGAAGGCAAGTTCACTCATCTTACTGGCTAGACCAGCAACAGCTGTCCCCGAAGCGGAAGCAGCTGGGTTAAGGCGGCCACTATTTCTAGTAGCCAAGATAAAGACTGACATGTCAGTACCCCAGGCATGTTGACACAAAGCGGCAGAGGAATTGTAAAGTTGACAGAGAGAGTGAACAAACCCATAGGGAAGGGTCCACACTCAGAGGAACTACAGTAAGGAAAAGCAGCTAATAAGAGAACCTGCCAAGATCTGATCATTATCATTAACTTATAAAAAGTGGGGGTTTAGCAAGTATGATAATGAGAGCTATACAAGACGGCCAGGACGCTTAGAATTGGAAATTCAAAGGATGTTCTGACAACCAGGCGGGATCCAACCAACCAACTCCAGAGGACAATGTTCCTCAGATATGTAAGAAGATAGGAAACAGAAGATAACTAGTCTAAGGCGGCAGAGGGAGTGACCCATAGCCAACACACAACCAGTGCTAGAAGAACTCAAGCTGACACACAGAGACGGAAGGCGACTCTTCTGCCAAGATAGGCTAACTAGGCAAGGGAGTTGAGACTCGGCAGCAAGAGGGACATAACACAGAAAGGGAAGCTGCAGATACAGAACAGGCAACTGCCAAGGTGGCAGAGGAGGACCCCAAGGGGTACCAACTTTATACACCTAGATAGGGTTAGGCCATAGGGAGATCTGTGCAGGCAATCCTAGCCTACCTAGCGGGTGAGGGAAAACTCAAAAGCTAGGTTAAAATGACAAGACAAGAGGAACATAGTTCCCAGTACAGTCAGGTTATTGCCTAACTGAGAAGGGGAAGGGGCAGAAAAAACACCCAAGGGTGGTCTCTAAGGTGGCAGAGAGATTTAGTCCAGGGAAGGAGAAAATCTCGCCCACCTAGGGCTAGTAAAGATAACCTACAAGTTATCCTGTCCAAGGACGGAGACGAAGCATACTTCATCCGCCATGGGACTAGACAGGGATGGGAACAAAGTTCCACAGCAGGTAGACACACTAACAAGCACAAGGGTAAGGAGAAAAGGTATGGTAATGTGAGACTCAGAAATTGGCGGCATGACAGGAAGGCCTAATTGCTGCATTAGAACAGAAATAGTGTTCCAAGGGGTTTGCAGTGATAGGGCACAGAGGACAAGTCCTCACAACCAGGCATAGCCTACTAAAGACCAAAAGGGAAGCATAAGAACAGGGGATAATGCGTTCCAATGGATAAACAAGAAGTAGACACAGGGAACAAGTCCCCAGGACCTGTGCCGCCTCGCCAAACATATAGGTCAAGTGGAAAGTGAAAACAGTCACCCTAGTACAACTGTAAAACACTATCCAACTCCCAAAGGGACCTTCAGAGCCGTAGCTCCTCACTGTGATGAGTCGACAGCATGGGAGGATGGGCAGCCTCACAAAACCATTAAGGTTAGGTGAAAGAAGGGGATGGTGCACAAGTGATAATTTACCGAGCATGGCTGCCGGCCAGGGTGGAGCTAGCCTAAGTCAGTGCTGATAAAAAAAAAAAATCATAAAAAGGCGTAGGGATACCCATAATTATACCACACTGTAAAAGAGGGATTTGGAAACATGATGCAATAGTGCCGACCACATGCCGTCCACTGAACAATAAAAGCATGCAAATTGAAGAAAAATTTGGTGGAGATGCGGAATTCTCCAACACACAAGAAAAGGGTACTCAACTTTATCAATGAGGAAGAAGATGAAATATCCATGATCCTAAATCTCTCAAGAAGCTAAGAAAATAGGCAGAAAAACTCAAAGCGATCGTCAAAGATGGCGTCTGCGAAAGGGATTAGTTCATTAGGAAACGTGTTAGTTGTAGCACATTGAGATCGTGAGTTGTAGCGGCTCTCTCGCCCACGTATCCTACCCCATCCCTTATCCTTCATGACATGGTTAACTCTATTCGGGGAAGGATAACCATGGCTCGTTATGAACACGTCCCTGATTTATACTCGATATCTCTCGAAATTTGCACTCCGGAGGTTAGAACTCCTTTGATACCTCTAAGGTAAAATTTCTCTGGTATATCACTCGCAAAAACATCCCAAGTAGAATATGCTATTAAGGAACTTCCATCTGGACGACATGGCTCGAGCCCTAAAAGTACTTTCACATAAATCTTTTAAGAGATGAAGGCAGTTTTTCTGGTTCTTCAACAGTCCCCTCAGTTCCTGGCGGACCACTCAGTACTGTGATGAGCGACAACACCACAGTAGTGGCTCACATCAACAAGCAAGGAAGAACTTGCTCGCAGCCTCTATTCCATCTAGCAGTAGAAATATTAAGATGGGCCAAAGTCCGCTCAGTACTGCTATCTGCCCGCTTCATTCCAGACTAGAGGAATGTGCTCGCCGACAATCTGAGCAGAGCTTCTCAGATAATGTGTACTGAATGGTCTTTGGATCACCTAGTAGCCTATAAAGTCCTGACTTTGTGGAGTTCTCCAATTGTTGATCTGCTCGTAATGACCCTGAACTTCAGGCTCCCGGTGCTCCCCAGCCCCAGACCCCAAGGTTCTTGGGCAAGATGCATTCCGACAACGGTGGGGACAACAACAACGTTTACGTTTTTCCCCCTTTCTGTCTGATGAGAAGGGTACTCAACAACGTCGGAACATCGGTCAACCTCTCAATGACTCTCAAAGCTCGGCTGTGCTACCATGCAGAATGGTTTCCGTACCCTCTGCAGCTCCTGGCGGAGCCTCCAGGAGAACTCCCTCCACAACATGATCTACTCAGACAACCGCGCTTCGACATCTACCACAAGCTATAGCTTCGCTATGACTGCACTACTGGAGACTACCCAGCCCCTCTTGACTCAGAAAGGTTTTTCGCAAGTTGCGAAGAGGTTGTCTGGATATCAGAAAATCCTCAGCAACAGTCTACCAGGCAGAGTAAAACAACTTCTGTGATTGGTGTCATGGAAAAGCGTATCTGTCCACTCAATGCCGCTATTCCTGTAATAACGGAATCCTCGAGTTTTCCTTGAGGAAAGATTCCTTTCAGTTTCAACAGTGAAAGACGATCACTCAACCTTGAGCCTTGCCTTCAAAACTGAAAGGAAGGGATATGCCCTTGTCGCTAGATCTTTCCTAACTCGTACGGACTTACAAATTTACCTTTCCTCAGTCGGAATTGAGACCTCCCCCTCAGAACATGGTTCGAGTTTTCCGGTCTCTAAGGAGACCTCCCTACGAACCACTACACCAGGCAACAGATCTCCACCTGACTTAAAAGACACTGTTCCTACTCGCTTTGACCGCGGCCAAACGGGTCAATGAACTTCATGGTCTCTCATTTGACATCGCCCATTCAAGGAGAGGGTGAGAGGCAACGTTCAGTTTCGTCCCTAAGTTTGTTGCCAAGACGCAGTTTCCAGAGGTGACGGATTTTAGATTCGACCCCTTCTGGACAAGGAGTCTCTGCTCTGTAACTGATGATCCAGATCATCTGTTACTGTACTCAGGGAGAGGTTTGAGGCTCTATCTCAAGAGAATGGCAATAGCTCACTTGGGTGCCTTCGCTTGTTGTCAGCACCTGGAGAGACAAGAGTAGGATCACCAAGAACACCATCTCTGTTGGATTCACAGAGTCATTAATTACGCTCTGAATCCAGATCCTCCTACAACACGTCGACCCACGACGTCAGGGGCATACAGTAGCTACGCCTCTGGCCGTCAAAGCAGATTACTGAGTGACGTAGGTTCTATAAGCCAGGGTGTGAATGCACCAGATGACTATCACAGCCCATTA
This sequence comes from Palaemon carinicauda, assembly GCF_036898095.1. NCBI lineage: Eukaryota > Metazoa > Arthropoda > Malacostraca > Decapoda > Palaemonidae > Palaemon > Palaemon carinicauda. The sequence continues at coordinate 1,394,157 of NC_090749.1, forward strand.
CCTGCAAGATGTGATCTACAGGAACTTGATTCGATCTCTATCGGTTCTGTGGTGGCTGCACAACAGCTGGTTGAATACCTCAAGCTCCTTATTGGACAAGTAGCAGAAGGTTGAGGGCACTGTTAACCTGGATTTAGTCTGTGTGAATGAAAAAGAATGACTGGCTCTCTTTTTTCTTCACCCTCCCCTCTCACGAGGAAAGCAGCAACCTGGGTTCTCTGCACAAGCTGACCTCAACCACTGCAGGTAAACCATGCTCCTTTGTGTTCCTAGTATTGTGTCAACACTGTTGTGTCCCCATACCCTGGCGAGGTGGTATTGGGAAAGTCTTGGTCCAGTAGTTTTTCCCACAAGGACTCAGAATAACTTTTACTTTGACAGTCACACTGCTTATCTCAACTCACAGCTTGCGTAGGCTGCAAACCTTGCGTAGCATGGTTTAGCGAGGTGTAGGTACTCCTTATTTTTGGTACTTACCTATTCAGAATAAGGAGCCCCCGGGTAGCCAAAAAGCCAGTTTGGCAGGGACATCCACCCTCCTAATTGGTGAGTCACCCCTAATAAATAGCCTTGTTTTGTATTTCACTTACAGAACAAATGACAAATTCAGATATAATTTGTATTTTTTCCTAACAATACAAACCTTTAGCTATTTATACAAACTAACTTGCCAACCCTATCCCGCTTGAAGTGCTACCTCAAAGCAAAGTAAGTTTAATCACAGATGTGTGAGTGGGAGGAGTAAGCTAACCCTCCCCCCCCCCCCCCCCCGATAACTAGCTGAATTTTAATCGCTCGTCATTTCAGCTTCACCGAAAGTAGTACCCCTAATAAATGGCTAAAGGTTTGTATTATTAGGAAAAAATACAAATTATCCCCGAATTTGTCATTTTCGGTGTTTTCGTTCAGACGACTCGTAGCCTACGCCACTACGCATTTTCTTGAAGCATGACACAACTTCTTACGTATTGTCTCTTGCACAGTATGTTTTATCTATACTTTGCAACCTGTTGCAAAAATCCTCTCTGCGAGAGGAGATGCTGGATAGTCTCCAGGTGTGAAGATAACAAAGCTACTCTCTGGTGGAAAATGTTGGCCTTTAGTTGTCTGAGTAGATCGTGTCTTGGGGGAAGTTCTCTCGGCAGGTCTGTCTGGAGTTGCAGAAGTTCTGGGAACCACTCTGCATGATGCCATAGTGGAGCTATGTGGGTCATAGAAAGGTTGACTGATGTTCTGTCCTTGTTGAGTACTCTTCTTATCAGACTAAGCGGTGGGAATGCGTAGACGTCAATGTTGCCCCACCGCTATTGGAACGCATCTTGCCAGAGAGCCTTGGGGTCCGGATCTGAGGAGTAGTACAGCGTGAGCCTGAAGTTCAGGGCTGTTGCAAACAGGTCCATAGTTGGCAAAACCCACAAAGTCAGAACTTTGTTGGCTACTAGATAATCCAAAGATCATTCGGAACCCAATATCTGCGATGCCCTGCTCAGATTGTCGGCGAGAACATTCCTCTTGCCGGGCATAATGCGATGTGATAGTGAGACCGAGTGGACTTACGCCCATCTCAGTATTTCTACTACTAGATGGGATAGGGGCTGTCAGAAAGTACCTCCTTTCTTTTTTATGCAAGCCATTACCGTGGTGTTGTTGCTCATCACCTCCACCGAGGGACCCACCAAGAACTGGTAGAACTCTTGAAGGGCCAGGTATACGGCCTTCATCTCAAGGAGCTTTATGTAAAGGTACTTTTCGTACTGACCAGAGGCCTGAGGCTGTGTGGTGCAGCTCATGGGCCCCCCACCCTTCCTTTGATTCGTCCGAAAACCGCATCAAGTCGGGTGAAAGGATGAGAAGGTCGACACCCTTCAGCAGATTCTTGTCTGCCAGCCACCATCCGAGGTCTGTCCTTTCCTCTGGTCCCATGGGGATCAGAGTGTCCGGGGAATCTAAGGCCTGATTCCAATTGGACGTCAGTTGCCACCAGAGGAATCATATCTTGAGGTGACTGTTGGGAACCAGACGGTCCAAGGATAATAGGTGTCCGAGGAGACATAGCCACCTCTGGGCTGGGAATTCTTCTCGTCTGAGAAAATTTCTTGCGACCTTTCTTAGCCTCACTACCCTGTCGTCTGATGGGAAGGCTTTTTGTAGTTTGGTGTCTAGAATCATGCCCAGGTATACCAGTATTCGAGTGGGAAGCAGGGATGACTTCTCGAGGTTTATCACGATCCCCCAGATCTTGGCAAAGCCTCAGAAGTTTGTTCGGTGCTGAAGTAGGGTTGCCACTGTGTGTGCTATGATCGGCCAGTCATCCAGGTAACGGAGGATCCTGTGATCCCAAGATGACACTACGGCAAACACTCTTATGAAGACCTGAGGTGCTGTGGAAAGACTGAAGCACCTTGAAGTTGTATATTTTGTTGTCGATGTTGAACCATAGATACTTCCTTGAAGAAGGATGGAGTGGGATCTGGAAGTATGCATCCTTTAGATCCAGTGTACTCATGAAGTCCTGTGGTCTTACCGTTGTCTGACCATGTCTGCCATATCCATGATGAACGAAGTCTGTTTAACAAACTTGTTCAGAGCCGAGAGGTCGATGACTGGTCTCCAGCCTCCAGATGCCTTTTTCACAAGAAAGAGTCGACTGAAGAAGCCTGGGTACCTGTCGAGGACCTCAATAAGAGCACCCGTCTCCAACATGGTCTGGACTTCTTCCCGAAGGGCTAGCCCCTAATGCTGATCCCATTGAAAATGAGCTTACTAGCACTGAATTCTTTTTCAGAGGAGGGAGAAATGAAATGAATGGGACACGATACCCTGAACAAATCACGGAGACCATCCAGGGTTCGGTCCCAAGCTGTATCCACCTGGTCCAACAGCTCTGTAGGTATCCCCCCAAAGGTGGACAAGCTGGGGGATCGCCTTTCCTAGAGTTTAAGTCTTCTGCCGCCACCTCTCTGCTGTTTGCCTCTACGGGAGGACTTTGTGCCTTTCTTGTCCTTGACAGGAAAAGGCTTTTTAGGCGAGAGCCGAGGCCACCTCACTAGGGGAGGCAGCACCTTCTCTTAAGGACCGAGGTTGACGGGTGGTTAGACAGGAGCTTTGGAGGAAGGTCAGGAAGGGGAAGAAGTCTTGGGTTTCTTCTGCTTGGAAGAAACCCTTGAAGAAGAAGAGTTATCACTACGTTTGTGGCAGTTAATTGATAGATGATGGGAGGCAGAAGATTAGACGACTTTTACATCGTAAAGAGGACTTATTGTCTAAGTTAATTTTCACAGAAACATGAGGAGAAATCTTCTTCAAAGTGAAATGTATGTATCTCTTTAAGTAAATCATCAACAGAACTCTAAATCTCTCTAATTACATAACAGAGGAAATATTCTTTCTGACTTTCAAATTACTAGAACAGTTTACTGTAAAATATTTATAATATATAAATAACAATGAATCACTTGTAAATTACAGACACACTCAGAAGTGTCATTTGGGCGTACTGGGCGCCCAGCGAGACGATGAGGGCGCTCGACCAGGTCTCTGGCCAACTCCACTCACTCTATTTCCAAGGGTGAGTTTATATGGCACCTGTCTCTATGGGGATCAGGTGTTTCCTCAAGGAGATAGGTGGTAGCCTTTTACTATGTGACATCTGTAATCTAGGTCGCCCAGATCTAGGTTTCCCCTCCTCAAATCACCCCGAAGGGATCCCCCCCCCCCCTACTGGAATGACCGAAGGCACCCAGTTTGCCCCTGCCCTTGTTCCTTTGCCGTAGCATTAGAACAAAGAAGCAGAGGTAGAGAGTGCTGTAGAAAACAGAAATACTCGGAATAGTGTAATAAGGAAAGAACAAAAACAAAGTAAGTCAAAGCCTAGAAGAAACAGTTGGAGAGGAAAGAGACGAGTGTCTGGTTTTGCTGAGCCAAAAGTGAAAAGTGACTAGACAACATAGGTGTGTGTGTGAGCGGGGTGGCTGGCTATCCTGCCTACCCCCTGCTAACTAGCGGAGGGGTAGCTCCACCTCACTAAAAGTCTTATAGCTACCTTCAGCTTTGCTAAAATCATAATCCCTGATGAATAGCGTAGGGCTTGTATGAGTATCGGAAGAATTACTTCTGAGAAACACATTAGGTCTGTCTCTTCTTCAGTTACACAAAAAATTGGTTTATTGAGAAAGTCTTTTAAGATTTTCAATGGTCAGTCTATTCTGAATAAGTGTTTCAATTCTTTGAATCTACCTTGTTTTGCATTTTGTTCTCCTGTATTTTAATTAGTTGGTTAGACATGTTGCATAAGATTTTTCATAATTCTGACCATTCTTTACATTCAGATCTTCCTGGACAATACCACCCTGTTCGTAATACTAGGTATGCAGTTAACTCTATTAGTCAGGCCTTCTCCATCATGAGTTTCAATGCTACATAGTATTCTAGAAGTTTTATTCCAGCTATGACTAATTTGCTGAATGATCCACCTGATCGGATAGTTGAATCAGTAGAACTTCAAAAGTTCAAACTTGCGCAAAGTGTTTTTATGTTGAGCAGGCTGACATAAGCCTCTTTTTATAGTTTATATATATGAAAGATCTCTTTCAATGTTGTTACTGTTCCTAAAATATTCTTTTATTTTAATGTTGTTACTGTTTTTAAAATATTTTATTTTAATTTTGTATTGTCATATATTATTTATGTCCTTATATCCTTTCCTCACTGGGCTATTTTTCCCTGTTGGAGTCCTTTGGCTTATAGCATCCTGCTTTTCCAAATAGGGTTGTAGCTTAGCTAATAATGATAATAATAATAATGATAATAATAATAATAATAATAATAATAATATTGATGATCTCTGCAATGGCTCCAATTGGTTTACTCAACTTCCCTGGTCCTCCTGGGATTAAGGGCCATTCCTAAGGACACCCTCAATGTCTCGGCAACTGAAATGGAGTATGGTGACCCGTTGTTCATCCATGCTAAATGATTTCCGTCTGCAACCTCCTCCGATAATCTCCAGCGCTCACCTCACATTGTGGGAAAATTTACACCTTGCCGCCAGACGTACAAGCCCCCAACAAGGCAACACATACCAAAAGATTTAAACACTGAAATACATATCTTCGTGTGCACCAATACTAGCAAGCCACTGCTAAAACCCCCTTTCAAGGGCTCTTTCCTCATCGTCCATCGCAAACCAAAGGCTTTTTAAATTACCATTCATGGCCAAGAAGACTGGATCTTCATTAATGGTCTAAAACCTGCCTACCTCCTGCTTACCGTTCATCTCTCTAGAACAGAGCACTCTATTTCACATGTATGTATTTTTTAGGGGGTGAGTTATGTACTGCACTTATTTCGCACTCTCCCACAAATAGAAAAACCTGTTTACGTTTGCCATTGCATGTTTCAAATTTTTTTAATTTTTGTGCCATGGTTGCCCTCAACCGTTTGTATATAAGCTCGTTATCTTGTTGAATAAAGGCACTTACACTCACCTTGCCCCTCTAGTAGTACCTAACAGCTACCTCGCTACCCTACCAACCCATTATTCTTATACTTGGTATGTGATTCTTGCTGACGTCCCCTGTAGGGATTACGATTTTTTTTTAAATGGGACAGTAATATTCATGTATGACCCAGGGCCTATCACTTTCTCTTATTAGAAACAGATAGGGGGTGATAATGGTCTTTCTTTGCTTCTCCACAGATCAGGACTGGAACAGTTCCAGGGAAGTTACAGAACCTTCCAGATTTGGTTTCAAGGGGATTTCCAGCCATGTAATCAGTGAGTCTCCCCAAATAAAGGACTCAGGTTTGTATGGATGGGAAAAAATACAAATTACCTTAAAATTATGTTATTTTAGTTTAGAAAATGTCATTTTATTTCAGAAAACATTTTCCTCTTACCCTTTTCCAATAATAGTTGTTCTCTTATTATTTCAGAATTTTCATCTCAAGGGAAATAATCATCCAACTCTTGTTACAAGATTGTGTAAAATATCAAAGATATCTGCAAAAGATACAGGACTGGGAAAAAGTAAGAAGATGAAAAAGAGATACAGGGATGGGAAAAAAGAAGAAAGGTCTGTAGATTCATGCAGTAAGAATTGGAAGTTTATATTTGGACACTCTTGGAGATAATATTGCAGAGGATGTCATCCAGTAATAGGGAGAGGATGACAAACTCTGAATCATCAGAAATTTCAATAAAGAGCGAAATTGAAGATTCCTTTTCACGCTCTGCAGTCAAGTTGGAAAATTATGATTTTATGGACAGTGTTGGACACTTTGATGATGACTCTCTTTTCATAGATCCAGACATGGAATTCAAAGCAGAGCCAGAATTTGAAGCAGAGCCAGAAATATTTGAGTCAACCGAAGGTGACATGAAATATTCTTTCGACTCTGATGTCAAAGTGAGTGAAGAGGATTTACAAATCAGCAAAAGGGAAGTCAATAAAGAGGAGGAGGAAAAGAGTGTAAAGACAGGTGTGAAAGAGGAATGTTGCATACAGTGGGGATCTAGTAGGAAAGAGGACAAAGGAAAGGGAAGAGGAAGAGGAAAAGAAGGTTTACAGAATAAGGAGGAGCAGATCGAAAACAGTGACTGTGAAAAACCCCTTTGTCAAGAAATTGATTCCAAATTTCACGCTGATGTTGTTATGAGAGAGAAGTCATTTGTGGGTGGGAATTATGAAAAACAATTTAATGGAGTAGTTAAACCCCCCATCACTCACAAGCTAATTCACACTGGAGGCCAGTTCAGATGCAGAGAATGTGACAAAACATTTTCTAAGAAAGTTGATCTTAATGCACATTATAAAACTCACACCAGGAGGAAGTCATTCAAGTGTAGTGAATGTAACAAAGCATTTTCTCAAAAAAATATTCTTACGCAGCATCTTAGAATTCATACTAAGGAGAAGCCATTTAAGTGCAGTGTCTGTGATAAAGCATTTTCTCAGAAAGCTAATCTCACACAGCATCATAGAATTCACACTGGGGAGAAGCCATTTAAGTGCAGTTTCTGTGACAAAGCATTCTCTCAGAGAGTTACTCTCGCACAGCATCATAGAATTCACACTGGGGAGACGCCATTCAAGTGCCGTTTCTGTGATAAAACTTTTTCTCGGAAAAATTATCTCACAGACCATCTTAGAATTCACAATGGGGAGACGTCATTTAAGTGCCGTTTCTGTGATAAAACTTTTTCTCGGAAAAATAATCTCACAAAGCATCATAAAATTCATATTGGGACGAAGCCATTTAAGTGCAGTTTCTGTGACAAAGCATTTTATCAGAGACATAATCTTATAGAGCATCTTAGAATTCATACTGGAGAGAAGCCATTTAAGTGCAGTGTCTGTGATAAAGCATTTTCTCAGAGAGCTTATCTCACACAGCATCATAGAATTCACACTGGAGAGAAGCCATTCAAGTGCAGTTTCTGTGACAAAGCATTTTCTCTCAGAACTACTCTCACACGGCATCATATAATGCACACTGGGGAGAAGCTATTCAAGTGCAGTTTCTGTGACAAAGCATTTTCTCGGAGAGCTACTCTCACAAAGCATCATAGAATTCACACTGGGGAGAAGCCATTCAAGTGCAGTTTCTGTGACAAAGCATTTTCTCTCAGAACTAATCTCACAAATCATCATAGAATTCACACTGGGGAGAAGCCATTCAAGTGCAGTGTCTGTAACAAAGCCTTTTCTCACAGAAGTAATCTCACACATCATAATAAAATTCACACTCAGGTCATCCAGCGCATCCCTCAGGTTGCGAATGGGGGCACCCCCTCGCTATGAATAATTAAGGTGAGGGCAGCTTGGAATTAGATAAGAAGCTGTGGACAATGAGGAACTCAAATAAAAAGATGTCAAGCAATGAGCAAAGATGCTGGAAAGGTAGCGACCAGAATAAAACGGTCCCCTTAACTTGTCCCTGCACTAGGCAGGTTGTTGAGAGCGATGGTGCAACTTCAATCCGTGCATGGAGCACCCAGCAGGGATCCCCACCAGATCAGAAAAGTCCGGATCCTGGGCCCCAGCAACCATCAAGGCAAAGAACCAAAAGGAAAAGAAGACTATTTCAAAGTGTTAAATGGTCCCTTGCGGAGAAAAAAAGAGTACTCCTGTACTGCTTCACCTACTCAAGGTATGAGGGGTGGGGCAGACATAGAAACCAAGCATTCAAGGAAAAAAATAGATTCCAATTTACCACCAGAGATAATTGCTGCCTCCAATACGAGACTATTAACATTGATTGTTTTAAAAATTCCAAAATATCTCCCTGAACAAGAAATATAAGATATAAAAAAGTAGCTGAGGCTAAAGCAAAGAGTGACTATGAAGAGAGGCAAGTGAACAACAAGAATAAAGTTCACCAGACAAAGAGAAGGATGCAAGAAGGGGCAGAGGCAGAGAATATTCCATTATCACTGTCCAAATAAGATTGGTATATCAAGATTAAACCTCACCACCCAGAAATTTAATTTCATTGCACATAAAATTTAATGAAGCCGAAATTTAAAAGATGAGGGAGGATGTTTAAGACAAGGTAAAAAACAACAAATGCCACATAGAGGAATACTGTGGAAAATACAGATCAAGTCCTGCAAAGACCATTACCACCAGCACCTCAGCGCACCACAACCCTAAGGCAAGAAAGACAAGTGAGGACGGCATCACCAGAACCAAGAAGAAATGGAAACCACACACTACCTAGGCGACCAAGAAACATCGAAACAGAGCTTGACCCAGAACAACAGGAATTAGAAGAGGAACTGGCCAGTAAAACTGAAGAAATCAAAACAATATTAATAGAATATCGACTAAGCTGATCAAACTTAAAGAAAATGAAGAACTAAAAGCCTGGGTGAATAAAGTCAACACAAGGCTTGCTAGAGGTCCCGGCAGGAGTAAGTCTGACAGAAATTAACCCTATCAATTATGGTGCAGCCTGGTACATACAAAGTAAGATCATACCAGGAGTAATCCAGCCAAAGAAAAGAATTGTAGAGCCAATATGGAAAAAGAAACAATATGATAAAATAAACCAGTTAAGGGCAGAGATTTTGCAAATGTCCATGTATATGAAAGAGCAAAATCACTCTCAAAACCTGCTGAAGAAAATAAGAAAAATAAAGAAAAATTATGGAATAGATACAAACGAGCGGAAAACTAGCAGAACACCAAGCCAAAGTAAAGGCCCTAGCTGCACAAATAAGAAACAAAGAACATAAGATAAAAGCAAAACAGATAAACAGGCAGGTTGGTAAAAATCCAAAAATTATGTATAAAAATGGGGTAAAAGAAACAGTCGAGGTACGAACACCACCGAGCATGGAAGATCTGGAGAGGTTTTGGAAGCCACGGTTTAAAGACCAGAGACAACACCAAGAGACCTCATGGATTGACACCATTAGACAAAAGAACAGCCAGAAACAACAAATGCCTCCTATAAGGTTCACCACAGAAAAGTTAGCCAGAAAAATCAAAGAAGATAATAATTTTAAGACTCCAGGAGTAGACAACATTCCAAATTTCTGGCTAAAAAGGATCACAGCACTACACCAACACTATGAGCAAGTCTTTTCAAGAATGATACAAGGAGAAGAAGAATCACCAGAATGGCTCACAACGGAAAATACCACTCCTTCCCAAGAACTCTGAGACCAAACTCCCCAACAAATATAGGCCCATCTGCTGTCTACCAACAGCCTACAAATAGCTCACAGGAGTCATAGCAGATGAGATCTATTAACACCTAAATCAAGACAAATATATGGAAAAAGATCAAAAGGGATGTATAAGAAACAAACTTGGAACCAAAGATCAATTGCTAATTAACAAAACAATATAGGAGACTGTGAGAAAAGGTAAAGGAACCTCAATATGGCTTGGATAGACTATAAGAAGGCATTTGACAGTGTGCCACACTCCTGGATACTTAAATGTCTGGAATTATATAATATCAGTGAGGAAATAGGATCATTCTTGTTAGCCTAGATGGTTAAGTGGAAGACCACCATGTCCTAAACACTCTGAGGGTCTGATAGTAATTCCAAACATAAAAATACAAAGATGACTAATCCAGCTACCTCCAACAGATACATTACCATCTTTTATGATGAGATAATTCCGACAGGAAGATATATAGAAGGATGTGCTATAAGACCTGATATTGTGATCTGGAATAAAGAAGAAAAAACAGCAAAGATTATAGATGTGACAGTACCCAGTGATTTTGGCCTCAAAAGAGCTGAGAGGCAGAAAATAAAATATCAAGAACTAAAGAATGATCTGTAAAATACTTGGGAACTGAAAGAAATAGGAATAATACCTGTGATGGGGTGGGGGGGGGGCAACAGGACTTGTGAAGAAAAACCTAAGACATTACCTTCAGGCGATACCAAGTTGCTCAACCATCAATGAGGTGCAGATTGGTGCCATCAAGGGAACCGTGACCATCTTAAAAAGAGGCCTCGTATACAAGGCTAGTGGAGTATAGAGGTGCAAACATAGATCCCAGATTGGGGTTCATTTCATCACTAATATAAAGTAAAACCAATTAAGGTATTAAGACAAAGGGAGAAACCTTTTAAGTGCAGTCTCTCTGATATGGCATTTACCTTGAAAGCACATGGAAAGGCACATGAAAATTTGTGACAGAAAAAAATTATAAGGAATTGGGGAAGTCGTGTTCTTTTGAAAAGGAGAGAACGTTGTTACAAAGTGATCAAATTTCCAAACTTGCTGGACTATAGTTGTACTCTCTCTTGTTAGCTTAATTAACTGGAATTGAGTCTGTTCCTTTGAAAATGATTCTTTATGTGACATTTACAAACAAGTTGAATGGAATTTTGATCAAGCAAGAAAAACATGTTCGACTGAATGAGATCTTCCGGGTTTCCTTGGTGATGTTCAGTTAATTTGTGATGTTGTCATCTCTTGTTAACTAGTTATGTTCTTCCTTTGTTGTACAGTATACAGCAAAACTGGTGATACCTGAATTCTGTGATTTTTGTACGAAAGTCACTAACTGGCAACTGTCACATTTGATTACTTTTCAACAGCTAATCTCTCTCTTTCTCTCTCTCTCTCTCTCTCTCTCTCTCTCTCTCTCTCTCTCTCTCTCTCTCTCTCTCACTATATATTCGATTTTGTTTCGGGAGCATTATTGCATTTTAGAAAATTACTATTATTTGAATAGTTAATTTTGCTTTAATAAAACATTTATTTGTTTTGTTTCAAATTTCGGGTGTATTTTATCAAGCTAAGTTTTTTAGATGACGTGATCAAATCGGCTGATATGATCACTTGTTTCGGACAACTAGGAATATTTTCATTATTTCCCAAGAGATGGTGGTAGTGGTGGTTGTGTGAAACCTCAAAATTTGCAGGTTATCTGTACCTAAACTGTGGTATACTTGACATTAAAATCCATCAAAATCATCACTGCCATTCGAACTATTAAAAAGGGTTTAAAAAATTCATCAGGACACCATCGTCTTGGAGATAATCGTCGTTGCTTTCGTTTGCACTACTAGCCCAGTAGCACACTGTCATCGTCCTCCATTTTGTCTAAATTGGAAATGAATTTGCTGTATACTCAGATATCCAAACAAAATAAGATAAAGATGATTTTATATCATACTTTTGCTAAACACTCCACCTAAAACCGAATTCATTGCTTAGTTTATGTTCCATCCCCGATCATAACGAACTAACGAACGCATTTACCCATCTGTCTTTAGGTTAGAAATTCAACATAGATGAAATAAGAGAGATTTTATGCCCTGTTTTTCTTGAAAACACCGCCTGAAACAAAATCTTTTATTTACGTTTCATTGCCGACCATGATGAAAAAACGAACGCATTTACACATGCAAGTGATAACCAATGATACTAAAAGCTTTTAGTAAAGATGTTATAATGAATAAAGATTATAATATGTGTGATAGAATATTTATAACCAAAGTATAGTAACAGGCTGGCCTTGAAAATGTCGTCTGCCCATTTCATGGAGTTGTGGCGGGATGTTGCAAAAACAACCCCCACACCCTTGAATCTTACTTACTTACAATGGTCTCCACAAAACAAACTTTCCCCTTACGTAATCTACAACCAGACTCTTGGACAAAAGGACAAAACAAAACAAAACATAACCTTAAAACTATAATTCTTAAACCTTAAAATAAATCATAAACCATCAACATTCAAAATAAATACTTTAAACCAATCAAAACTTAACACTATAAGATAAATAAAACTAAATATATAATTAACAAAAAAAACCTTTCCGCAATCCAATAAATCCTAACGAAACTTAAAACTAACCGCAACCCAAACATGAAAACACAAAACACATATATATTACGAGTTCAACACCAAAATTTGTATGCTCATATATATTTGCAACACAGTCGTTCACAAACTGCCGAACTGTCTTTCACGGCACAACCCTCAATCTGTGATTAACAGGTTAAACTGTATGGCAAGTTGCCACCACTGCCTCCCTAATCGGGGTCGTAATCATCATCGTCATCATCCTTATCATCATTATCATCATCAATAGCAGCAATCAAAGTAAACAGGCCAGGTCATCGACAATCGTTAATCCAAAAAAAAGCAGTCTAAATATGATCAGTTCCAGGCCAGGTCATCAACAGTAATCCACTTTCTAGAAATTTAGTCACTCCAAAGGAGGAATCGCAGCCTGCCAAAATAAAAAAGAAAAACACTTACGAACACTTCTAGCTAACTGAACTATCGCACTATAATCAAAGATAAATAATAAATTGTTCCTATCATTCACAATCACGACAAGCAAAGATAAACAAAACTGTACTTACTTTGAAAATCAAAAAACACTTCCACGCTGGTCGAAAATATATAAATAGTTATCCAGCACTCACACAACTGCCTTAAGCTGCAGTCAAATAAAAAAGCATTCGCTCCGAAACATTCACCACTGTCGTAACCTAACTAAAAAATGTAAACAAACAATCTCATTTGTACCAACAGTCTTTCTCACCCCCCAACGATCATTCTCTAACTACCACTTGCTCTTCGGCGCACACCGCAGTCACACAAACACACAAACACACACTCAAACACACACTCAAACACACACTCAAACACACACACACTCTCGCGCGATCTAGAAAAACTAAAGCAAATGAAATTCTCTCTCTCTCTCTCTCTCTCTCTCTCTCTCTCTCTCTCTCTCTCTCTCTCTCTCTCTCTCTCTCTCTCTCTCTCTGGATTTGGCAAAAACAAAAAAATAAAAATAAAGTAAAAATAAATCCTCCACATTCCTCCCCCCTTACTTTGCCAAATCCTTCTCACACAACACTTACATTATTTTTTTCATAACCCAGTCGCAGTCGGGAACGGGACCTCTACTCCGAGTAACTGGGCCTCCATATACTCTCTCATTCACTTCTTCCTTATCACAATCATTCGCTACATTAACACTATTCCTATCTAAATTCCTATCATCTAATATATCATGTACAATCATATCTACCTCGTTCTCATCTGGCCCTATAATTACACTCATTTCTGTAAACAGTTCATCCATTTCATCAAAAACATTCTCAACTTTAGTAAAAGATTCATTCATACTACTAATCATTCTCCTATCTCTCACTCTCGCATTCGTCATCCTTTCTTTTACATCACCTAAGGAAAAGCCACACACACTATAGGTATCATTCATACTCAGCCATGATTCATCTGTATTAACACATTTATCTTCCATACACACTTGCACATTTACACCCTTGTCATACTTATTTCTATTCTCACTTTTACTTATAAAATTTCCCCTTCTTTCATCTTTACTTAAAGCTCTTGTATTCTTCCTTTTCTTATATTCTACTAACACTAACTGTTTACCTTCCAGACCTAAGTCCTCATACATACTAGGTTCACCCTTGTTCCTTTTCAACCATTTACTCATCCCATTCTCTTGGATATACTCAGGTACCTCTTTCCATTTACGCAACTGGTTGTGGTGGGCCCTAATTTTTTCCCCAATACCACCAACACACAACTTACCCAAAACGTAACTTAATCCACTCGAACCAACTTCTAACACCTCATAGGGACCTTCAAATTTATCACGCACCTTATTTACATTCATTCTACCCTTTTCAATTACTTCTTTCATCACTCTTTCACCAACTTTAAAGCTTTCAAACCTCTTATTTGCTTTCCTCCACACATCTCTATCATCCTCCGACACACCCAACCTCGGTCTTATTATTTTTTCAAAATTTAACACAAACTTACATGGAGACATACCCGTACTCTTATGCACTGTTGCATTGTAAGCCCACAACGCTCTACCAACATACAAATCCCAATCATTACCACATGTACTCATCATTCGCAAAATTTCAGTTAATGTTCTTACAGTCCTTTCAGCCAACCCATTCGCACTTGGCATATAAGGAGTCGAATACACATGTTCAATACCCCATTCTCTTAACATCTGCTCAAACTCCCATCCAACAAACTCAGGGCCATTATCACTTAACATTCTCACAGGCTTACACACACACATCGGCAACATCACTTGACCAACCATTCTTGCAACAGTCTCGCTCCGTTTATCCTTGATGGGTATTGCATAGGTAAATTTACTCATGTGATCAACCATAACAATCATTCCCACATGTCTTCTCGCAGTCACAGGCAACGAAACACAATCAATCACAAACATCTCAAATGGTTCTTTCATACGTAATCTCAAAACAGGCGGATTAGCATGCACTCTCTGATACTTCCCTTTCTGGCAATCTTCACACGTAGTCGCTACATCCTTACATATCTGACTCAACCCAGGTGTAAACAATCTCTCACGCATGCATTCCCATAATTTATTCTTACCCATATGCCCATATCTGTCATGCACTAACATACACATACTTACTGCTGCATGCATTGGAAACACAGGAACATATATATCTTCATCCATTCCTTTATGTAGAAAATAAACAATATTCTTACACACAATAAGTCTCTTACTAACTTTCTTATACACCTCTAAATCAGACGACCATTCTTCTACCTCAATACTATTCAACATACATTCACGTAACCTTTTAATTTCCTCACATTCATCTTGCATTTCTTCCACCTCCTCTTTAGTCAGTAGATCATCCTCACTCCTCGTAATATCAACCATGCCAACAAAATTCGCCATAAATACACTATTATCTTCTATCACAACTACTTCACATCCATTTTTCAGAAGCAAACCACTACCAATATCAACTGATAAATCATGCAATCTTAAAAAGTCAATTCCTATCAAAAAACAACTAGGCATCTCATTCTCTCCCATTACAATAAAATTATGTTCCACCTCCATACTTCCCAGTTTTACTTTCAAACGCACTTCTTCCCAAACTAGCAAACTTCCTTTACCTATCCCATGAATTCTCACACTCGTACATTGCCGTTTCACTTCCCAATTGTACCGCTCTATTTCCTTGATAACAGACATATTCACTAATGACACTTGTGCACCTGTATCTATTAAACTACAGTATTCATTCTCATTTATACCCACATACGTCATCATTCTTCCTTTTACACCATGCATACAAATGTTTACTCTCCTATCAATAGGGTCATCCTTATCACACCCATGGTCATCTTCGCTATCTTCTATGCTCATACCACTCTGATTCAAATCACTCGGACAATCCTCCTTCTTACTCAACAACTTGCAACATCTTTCATTACATTGTAACCTCAATATATACTCCCTTTCAGTCTCTTTATTTGCTCGGTACTGCATCGGACGATTCCACCCAAAATACAAATAAACAGTGACACCATATAACATACTTACTACCAACAATACTTTTGATAACAATTCACCCTCAAGCATACTATCCTCCTCCTTATATGCCATTTCTTTTGATACTTCATTCCTAACACTCATTCTAAGCTCATCTATACTAGCAGGTATATCCCTATTCAAACCCTTCAATTTAACCTTATTTAACCCACACAAAATACATTTATACACCATGTCATCCCCTTCAAAACTTTGTACCACCATTAAATCTTCCGGCAACCTTTCAAAATTACTATCATTCTCGCTACTCTCTTCTATCTTACCATGCATTCTTGACATCGCATCTGCTATCACGTTCTTACTCCCAGGTACATATTCTAGCTTAAAGTCAAATTCATTCAAATCCTCTATTGTCCTCGCAACTCTAGCATTCACAGACTCTTTCCTAATCATGTACACTAGGGGCTGATGGTCAGTACGCACAATAAATTTCACACCATACAAAAATACCTTCAACGCTTTCACGCAAAACCTTATCGCAGCCAACTCCCTTTCAATCGTGGAATACTTTCGCTCAGCCTTATTAAATGCTTTACTTACATACGCTATCACTCTCAACTGTTCATCTCCGTTTATTCTTTGCATTTGAACCAAGCAACCGCCCATACTAATCCCACTAGCATCCGTATATAACTCTAGCATACTCGCATGTTCACTATAATCGGGAAAAGCCAAAGTGACGTCTCTCGCAGCCTCTTCTTTCAAGTTTTCAAATGCTTCAATCATACGCTCATCCCATTTCAGTCTTGTACTATTTCTCTTACCTGTCCACTCATTCAAAGGCTTTCCTATTCCCGAACAATCTCTGACAAACTTCCGACCAAATTCAATTAACCCAAGAAACCCTCTCAACTCACGCACCGTATGAGGACGTGGAAACTCTCTCACCTTACTCACAAACTTTTCACTCTTCCTTATACCCGATTCACTCACCACATGCCCAAGAAATTCCACCTCCCCGGCCAACCATGTACACTTTTCAAGCTTAACTTTCACCCCAACTTCTATCAACCGTTCTAATACTGCTTCAAGCAACTGCATGTGTTCCTCAACTGTCTCACTAGCAATCAAAATATCATCAATAAAAACAGTCACCTTCTGTCTATCAAACCCAGCCAAAACTACATTCATCGCCCTCTGGAAGGCAGCAGGCGCATTAGCAAGGCCAAAACTTAATCTTTTAAACTGAAAATGACAACTTCTACTTGAAAATGCCGTAATGGGCCTGCTCCCCTCTGCCAGAGGCATCTGGTAATAGCCCCTAACTAAATCTAACTTTGTAAAAACTTTCATACCATGCATCTTATACACACAGTCAGACACTACATTCATCGGAAAACGTTCTTTAACAGTTACTTCATTCACCTTTCTATAATCAATACACATCCGTAAACTTCCATCCGGCTTTCTTACAGGTACAATAGGGCTATTCCAGGCACTCTCACTCCTTTCTATTACACCCATTTGTTCTAACTCCTGGCACTGCTCTTCTATTTCTCTGGCAATAGGCGGAGAAAAATGTCGGGGACGCTGATATATGGGGGTATCATTACTAAGAACTATCTTGAATTCAGGCAGCTTTGATCCCCCACAATCCTCGTCACCGCGACTCAAAACTCTCCGTCTATCCCATAACATCCTATACAATTGTTCCCTTTCCCCCTCACTTATATTCTCATCTACATTAATTCTTTCTTTCAAACTTTCATAGTCCCAATCGTCATCCGGCTTTATCTTACCCGTCATAACCCGTCTCAATTTAACATACCTTTCATCCTCTACATTGACCAACGTATACATACATCCCATACAATCACCCTCACGTATACCCCGTATTCTCTTCCTCCTTACAGTCGGCAACAAGCTCACATACACCTTCGGCTCCTGCAAATTCAAAATACCATCATACACATGCACACTTGCTTTCACCAAATTACTTGCTTCCGAACCTTCCACTACATATTCACAATTGTCACTATTGGCAATTCCCAGACTATTCGGCCATGCAACTTTTACACTGACAACCTCACTCGCATCTTTAGACAATTTAACACCTTCTTTTGCTATTAACGGCACACCTTTCCATACCTTCGTACATACACTACCATCTTCATTCAAATAAAATTCCCCACAAAATTTACCCTTAACTTTCATCTCTATCATATTTACACTAGGATGTACAATCATACCGCATTTTTTCAAGAAGTTATAACCTAACAACACATCGTATTTGTCATTTACTCCCTCAACCACATAAAAATCATTATCTTCCATCATCAGCCCCCCAATCATAACATTTTCTCGTAACTTTCCTTGCACAGACATACTTAAATTACCGATCCCTTTCACTTCACCTTTACACCCCCTAAATTCACACACATCCCTTACCTTATCGTATGCATTCCTAAACATTAAATTGACACCACAACCAGTATCAATCAGACCAACTAGCTCTATTCCATTAAAATTTACTTTTGCACTCATGCAGTCATAAGCTCTTTCGCCCATCACGTCTTCATGTAATAAACCTTCACGAACATGCATCACATTCACTCCGCACACACTCGAGGACTCACCCAGCTGAACCCTCTTACACTCTAGTTTCCCGAACATCCTGGCTGATTTCCTCCCTTCTTCCTACATACCCTAGCTACATGCCCATCTGCACCACATTCAGTACACTTACCCCGTGGCTCCTTGCACATTCTAGAATAATGCCCATCCTTACCACAATTACCGCAAATCACATTTGTACGATTACTCCGACATCCACTCGCTATGTGCCCTGTCATACCACACCGATAACATTTTACCCCTTTCTCTTTCGTGCACTCGCTAATTCTATGCCCTACCTCACCACATCCAAAACAAGCACCAAGAGCCCATCTACATTCATTCTTCTTATGTCCTACTTTCCCACATCTATAACACTTCTCTTCACGGATACAACTACCTGACCTATCTTGCGGCGCACTAGCACTCCTATCCCTCCAAACCTGATTCCCTTGCCTAAACCCTTCATTTGTCCTTACAGGTATTCCCACATTACTCGCCCTAACACTCCTATCTACTACATTATCAGCTACCCTCATTGGTCCTCTCAAAATTGCGTCCTTATAACTACCAAATTCTATTACACTTTCTTCCATTCCAGTTCTTACACTCACAGATTTACTTTCTTTCATGCACCTATCTAACTCATAATCCTCAACTATCTCTAGTATATCATCCCATGTCAATCTCTCTTGCGTCCACCTCATTTTCTCTTTGCGTTTCAAATTAATAAATTCACACACATTCTCAGGTACTGTTGCCAAAAACTTCCTCATTAACTCCTTATTCTCATTTATACCTTCATCCCCATACTTCTTCCTAGCTAAAGTTTCCAACCTACATACGTACATTGATATAGCTTCTCCTGCATTCATCCTTGCCTCATCAAAATCATTCTTACGCTTATACTTAACACTCCCTTTCATACGTTTTACCTGCTCAATTATTCTCGTTTTCACACTTTCATAATCAACGTCCCCTACACTCATTATCACTCCATACATCGTCAACAAATACCCAGTCAAATATTCTCCTAACTCCCTAGCCCAAACTCTTTTACTATCACCATACTTATCCTGACAATACCTCTCATACTCCTTGAAAAAATCATTTACATCCCTACTGCTATGCTCATTGAACCTTTCACACCGAGGTACCTCTCTCATAAACACAGTCTTACACACATCACGTTCATTCTCACTGCTATCATCACTGTCTACTCCCTTGTTACCTTCTTCCTCGTTCGAATATAATGAATCCACTTCCACACTTAAATTCCTATCCTTAACCATTCCCTTCTTACCCTTTTTCTTACTTACCACTTTCACCCATTCACGATCGTCCTTGCTATCAGCCTGATACTTTTTCTTCTCTTTCTTCACATCACTTTTACCTTTCCTTTCATCTTTCCTCTCCCCTTTCTGTTCATCCTTACTATGCCTAATTCCCTTATCTTCAATATCACCATCACTATTACTACTATCACTATCACTTCCTTTCCCATTATCACCTACCTTAACCTTCTCTTTCACTACCAACCCATTACCCGAAGCTGAGGACACTCCTCCGACTGCACCTTCACCCATTATAGTTTTCATCATCCCCATGACTTGCCCCATCATATCTTCCATTCGTTTCTCCATTCGTTCTTCATTCTCTCGCATCCTCATCTCAACACATTCTTCCACTCTCTCTACTGTCCCCTTTAACTCCCTAAGCTCCTTCTGCATCGCCGCATTCTCCCAGTTCAACCTCTCATTCTCTATTAGCAACCTCTCCTCACGCTCCTTACTCAGCCGCAATTCCTCCTTCAGTAACTTGTTCTGCTCTTCCATTTTTCATCAACCTTATATCTAATATCTTATCCTATCAGTCCTTCGTCCAAGAGTCCAGCTATCAGTCCCGCCTCAGCAGTCCCTGTTCGGGCGCCAAAATAATGTGGCGGGATGTTGCAAAAACAACCCCCACACCCTTGAATCTTACTTACTTACAATGGTCTCCACAAAACAAACTTTCCCCTTACGTAATCTACAACCAGACTCTTGGACAAAAGGACAAAACAAAACAAAACATAACCTTAAAACTATAATTCTTAAACCTTAAAATAAATCATAAACCATCAACATTCAAAATAAATACTTTAAACCAATCAAAACTTAACACTATAAGATAAATAAAAACTAAATATATAATTAACAAAAAAAACCTTTCCGCAATCCAATAAATCCTAACGAAACTTAAAACTAACCGCAACCCAAACATGAAAACACAAAACACATATATATTACGAGTTCAACACCAAAATTTGTATGCTCATATATATTTGCAACACAGTCGTTCACAAACTGCCGAACTGTCTTTCACGGCACAACCCTCAATCTGTGATTAACAGGTTAAACTGTATGGCAAGTTGCCACCACTGCCTCCCTAATCGGGGTCGTAATCATCATCGTCATCATCCTTATCATCATTATCATCATCAATAGCAGCAATCAAAGTAAACAGGCCAGGTCATCGACAATCGTTAATCCAAAAAAAAGCAGTCTAAATATGATCAGTTCCAGGCCAGGTTCATCAACAGTAATCCACTTTCTAGAAATTTAGTCACTCCAAAGGAGGAATCGCAGCCTGCCAAAATAAAAAAGAAAAACACTTACGAACACTTCTAGCTAACTGAACTATCGCACTATAATCAAAGATAAATAATAAATTGTTCCTATCATTCACAATCACGACAAGCAAAGATAAACAAAACTGTACTTACTTTGAAAATCAAAAAACACTTCCACGCTGGTCGAAAATATATAAATAGTTATCCAGCACTCACACAACTGCCTTAAGCTGCAGTCAAATAAAAAAGCATTCGCTCCGAAACATTCACCACTGTCGTAACCTAACTAAAAAATGTAAACAAACAATCTCATTTGTACCAACAGTCTTTCTCACCCCCCAACGATCATTCTCTAACTACCACTTGCTCTTCGGCGCACACCGCAGTCACACAAACACACAAACACACACTCAAACACACACTCAAACACACACTCAAACACACACACACTCTCGCGCGATCTAGAAAAACTAAAGCAAATGAAATTCTCTCTCTCTCTCTCTCTCTCTCTCTCTCTCTCTCTCTCTCTCTCTCTCTCTCTCTCTCTCTCTCTCTCTCTCTGGATTTGGCAAAAACAAAAAAATAAAAATAAAGTAAAAATAAATCCTCCACAGAGTATATGATAAAAACGCTTTTTTTAAAGGAAATATTGGGGTTTGCCATCCTTTACGCGGTAATATACGGTATATGTTTAGTTAAAGCTCAGTTACCTGTTTAAATAATCGTAATTTTCCAGAATGCAATAATGCTTCCAAAACGAAATTCAATATTCGAGAGAGAGAGAGAGAGAGAGAGAGAGAGAGAGAGAGAGAGAGAGAGAGAGAGAGAGAGAGAGAGAGAGAGATTAGCTGTTGAAAAGTAATCAAATGCACAGATTTTGTTTATTTATTCAAAAGAAACTATTATTATCGAGTTATTTAAGTTTTTAGTCTATAAAATAAGCTGTATATCTGTTTTAGAATCCATAGATAACATACTGCGCAAGCGACAACACATAAGTTGCGTCATGCTTCTAGAGTAGCGGCGTAAGCTACAGTCGTCTGAACGGAAACACCGAACATTTACAGTAAGTACAGTTAAGCTGTACTGTAGTAATATTACTGCACATACAGTATATTACAGTGTCAGTGAGTATTAGGTTACAGTACATTCTTACTAGATAGGAATAACTTTTGCTATACAAAACAGTAAGGGGATGATGACCACTCGGTAAACTTTACCTCAGCACAATAATGTACTGTAACCTCACTGTGTCCAGTACATAGTGTATATGTGTACAAATGTTCAGTACACTGTACATATGATTATAAACTGTTGTAGAAACCAAATTAGAACTATTGGGCAGTATTCAATGTGTTAATCATCAGCTGGGGCATCCGCTTGTGGCAAGGGGCAATGTCTTTATAAGTTAGAATTTTCACTTATCGCAGCTCTCTCTGTGACCTAACTATCGCGATAATCGAGGTCTGACTGTATAAGATTTAATACTAAGTGGCACCTTAAGAACAACGCTTGTCCGAAGAAAAAATAAAAAAGTATCACCAGTTTTCCTGCATACTGTACTGTACCTCTGACTCCTGTCTTACATAGGAACATTCAATAGTTAGAAACATGAAGAGTATTAGTGGAAATTAAAAGATTAAAGGAAATACTTGGACAACAGAAAATAAAAGTGTTTTATATGCATTTGTCTGCTGATCTCTTATGCTGTATGTGCTGGAGGAGGGACATGATTACTGTGGTGCATCTTTCTTTTATGATCTTGGCACTAAGTGAAATTCCAGTCAATTGATATATTATTATGCTGAAATTGTTTTGTATTTTGACTTCTATTATATGTTTTTCCTTATACGCCATGCAAACCTTCAACCTTTGATACGATTATGACTTCAGATAGTAGTAGTATTAGTAGTAGTAGTAGTAGTAGTAGTAGTAGTGGGTGGGTGGGTAGGCCCCAGGTAGCTTAATTATGTCAACTGTACCTGCCGTTATGAAATATATTTTTGTTTGCATTTGGCGGCATGTCCCTTCCTGTCTTATCTACCATGTGTTTGTGACCACAACAAGAATCTGAGGTGTTCCGTTAGCAGATGGCTGCTGAGTGTAGAAGGGGTTAAGCTCCATGTTAATACACTGGCGTCTTTTGTTGCTTATTCATCCCCTGTGTTTTCCGAGACTAAATTTGCTCTGACACCTAAGTACTGTGATACTCTAACATTGCTATGTGGACTGAGTGATTTTGTGTACTTCTTCAGTATGATTCTACTCATGATCATCATTTCATACCTTTCAAACTAATCAGTGATCTTTCCAGCCAACCCAACCAACTATGTCTGGCTGACAATCTTGGGACAGGCTATGCCAAAGCTAGCGTTGCAAAAGACACTGCGATTTATCTTGCATTCTCCTCTTGTGCATTGATAGTGTGTCAAACTTTGAAACTAGTTTTCTTACCTGATTTGTGTCCTTGCTGATAGAAAGGTTCCTTTTCAATTTGAATTCTCAGGGAAAGTTCAGACTTCCTAAGTACAAAACGTTGCCTTACTTTTAAGTTCTTAAATGGATATTTTTGTCAGTTGGACTAAAAAGAAAAGGGGATGTTTTTGTATGTGTAAAATTGTAAATTGACTTTTGAATATTTGTTCTAATTTCTTTCATGTTTGTTTTTATGTAATTGAAGCTTATTTTGTAATATTCTTATGCTGTAACAAATAATTGTTAATTTGAGATATTGTATTTTTAAACATGCATTTTACAATTGAATAAATAATCTTTATTAGTGATTTTAGTATTTCATTTAACTTTACTTCCTTTCACACTTCCTTATTTTGAAAAGAACAGGTCTCAACAGAGAAAGCATTTAGAATTTGAGATATTTCTAGATCTGAGACATTGGCAGTTAACAAACGAGTAATCAAAGAAGAAGAATATAAGCCATGGAGCTCTGAAGTCACAGGGGCAATTGGGTAAAAGTTTATTTGCATTAAGATCCCTTTATAGTACTTTAAGTGATACTGTTTACTCCACCTTGGCAAAAAGTTTAAGTGATTGTTGACACTATGAGGTTTGGACATGCTCTTCGCATTCCCTCAAGGTAAATTAGCTCACCAAACTTTCAAGTGGGTTCCACAAGGCACTAGAAGAGTTGGAAGACCATGGCCTATATGGGTGAGCACTATGAAACGAGTATATGATAAATGCAAAAGTATTAATTTAAAATCTCAAGATAGAGACGACTGGCAAAATCTAACGGAGACCCTTTGCGTTGATAGGTGTAGGAGAAGATGATGATTACTCCAAGAAATTAAAGTGTTTTGTTTTGGTTTATATAAGTAACCTGATGTTGTTGAAGGTGGATTGGGAAAAAGACAGTTATTTCTTGGCATTTTAGTCTTTGATGAGGTCAAGAAAGATTGTATGCTCAAAGCAACGCCGCCTACCTCCGAGGGAAGTTTTCCATTGCCACTTGCGGTAACTCCTACTTTCCTTTGAAGCTTTCAGGTCTTCTCGCTAAGGTATGGTTTCGAGAGTGTTACAGTTTACTGTAGAACTCTCTGCATCTGCACACCTTCGTTCCTGCAGCTTCCGGGTAGGAACGAGAGCAGTGACAGACAGGTTACCTTAGAGGTTTTCCAGTCGGGATGATCACTTCGGGGTGAACCCAGAAGCTAGCTTCAGGTGGCACTCGGTGTCGAACTTTAACTTAAGCTCAGCCCGTAGACGGGAAGAAGAGACGCTGCCCTGAGGTCTGCGTCGAGGTGTTGGACAACTTTCCTATCTGAGGGAGAGATACCCTCCATCAGCCACTGCCCAGCGATATTCCCTCTTGTGGGGAGAATTGCTGACAGCAGCAACAGGGGTTGGTCCCCTTTCTTGCCCATGATAGAGAGAGACTGCCTTTGCTTAGGTGATTTCTCCCTCGGGGGATTCCTCCAGTGGGAATTGGATTCGTCCATGTCTCACGCTCGCTCTTCTGAACAAAGCACTTTGGAGCTTGGCAACGAAGGAGTTAGGTGAAGCAATTCCTGCTCGTTTGCAACTTCCCTTTGGGGTCTTTACTGCAGATGGTGATAATTGCAGACCATTTGTGACTGCTACTTCTACTATCAACAAGTTTCGTTGGCTTTAACTCTTCGGGATTATTGCCGACATCGTGCCTTTGGGCACAACAAAGCTCTTAGAGCTTTGAAAGGCCAAGCCCTTTAGAACCTGTGCCTCATGGTTTCAATTTCTTATGAGGGGGAAACGGCTGTTCTTCAAGTCCAGTACAGGCTTTTTGGTTTCCTTCCGAGGGGAAGAAATAAGGCTACAGCACTCACTAACCCCCTGTGGGGGGTAAAATGAGCATGAGTACTTTGATAAGATAGTTTCGCAGAGAAGTTATGCACAGTACTGGTCACGCATCCGCTGAGCTCAAGCGAGGTGGGTTTGCAAGCTCATCTGCCTGACAAAGTCTGCGAGCAACTCAGGTTGCTCTCCATAGTGCCCATTGCGAGTTTGCAAGACCCTACTTCTGTTAGCGCACAGAGCTTCAGCTTACTGTTGCCTCAAGTGTGGCCTACCGATTCACCTCTATCCATCCTTACAGGTAAGATTCAACTCTTTCCTTGCTAGCATTTGCTAGAGCCTATTTGATAGAGTGCATAATGCTATCAACTAGGCTGCTGCAGGAGGCAGGTCGTATGGAAGTTCTCTGGTCCATTTCATTTGGGCATGATCACAGACCAGAGTCCGCAAGGAAGTTTTTGTAGAGTTTTGCACATATTCACTGAGCACTAGCAAGGTGGGTGGGCGAACTCCTGCACCTGACAGAGGTCTGCGCGTGATCTAGGTTGCCCGTTACTTTAATGACAGAGTTAGATACTTCATGACCCCGAACCTTGGTCGATATCTGTGCTCAAACATTGTTCCATTCTCACACTCTTACCCTCTTCTGACCCTACATCCGAGGAAGTGCGCTAACCGGAATATATGGAAGGACTCTTGGGCAACATGGCACACCCTACCACTTAGCGAGGTTGGCGGGCGAGCTCGCTTGGCTGACGCAGGTGCACGACCCACCTCTGCTAAGTGGAGTGCTCTCTTGGGAGAATCTTTCCATCGAGATGCGCATGTAGGAAGCATCGTCAAGAATAGACTTCGTCTAGAGTAAAGACAAGTTCTACCTTGCTAGTGCACTCACCGTACAGGTCAAAGAGTGCACACAGGTAGACTACATCTTACCTGTGTGAGCTGAGAAGTTAGTGGAGGGTAGTTACACCTCGTAAAATCGTTAATGGCTGGTTTCAGCTATTGCAGAAATAATACTCCTATGTGAAGAGCTTCGGGTTTTTATAGTTGGGAAAATTACAATTTTTTTCCTAATTTGTTATAAATCTATCTTCTTAAGGATGTGACAGTATCTTTCACATTTATTTACAACTATATAATTTTGCTTGAAGTTTTAGTTTGGCCATGTTTTTTTATACATGCTTCCCAGGCATAAAAATGATTGACTTCCATTTCACAAGATTAGCAAGCTGCAATATTTTGCAATTCATGTCAATTCATTTCAATTTTACAATGATAGAAAAAGGCAGTTCAAAATCGTATATGAATGACACTGAGAGACTAAATACTGTAAAATAAGCTCCCACGAAACATTTGAATGATTGAAGACATTACGGCTTTCAAGAGGAAACTGAAGACTCTAATTTCATGAGTCCTTTGACAGTGACGATTTACCAGTAAATGAACAATACGCGATATGAAACGTTAAATACTCTGAACGAACAAGGTAAAATGACAGTGGAGGTCCTGTAGAGAGTGGGGTTCCCCTGCTGTATGGGACTGGAAAAACAGCCATCAAAAATGTAAAAAAAAAACTGAAAAAATGTACTTTTACTTTGTGTCCTGTACTGACATCGTGTGATTTAGGTCAAGAAGGGCTTCAAAAACCTCTGCATAGAGGATCAGGAGCAATGTTTATGAAGAAAGTTTTCTGTTGCTTTCTGAAATGAGTCAAATAATATTTGTAACTTATAGAATAGCCTACCTGTCTTATTTGGCTTGAGAAAAACAATATATTACCATGTAAACTTTAATGAGTTAAAGATTCTTGTGGCAAGCAAAAGGCCTTACAATCATATATATTTAGTATTGATGTCCTTTACTTGACTATAAGAAGAGATGAACAGTATATTGGGAGTAGAGTGATGGAAATGGAGGTACAGGGAACGAGAAGGTGAGGGAGACCAAAGCGAAGGTGGATGGACTGTATCAAGGATGACCTTTGATCAAAGGGATTAACCGGTGATGAAGTGTGGGACAGAGGAAGATGGAAAACGCTGGCCAGAAACACCAACCACACATAGAAGTGGGAAAAGATACAGACAAAGAAGAAGAAGTCCTTTACTTGACAGATGAGAAATGTGTTTTCTATCGCTACTGACCATGTGAATTTGCATCTAGTGCAGCTTATCATGATCTTTTTCTTGAGTTTTCCGGATCATTCTCAAGGGGCTTTGTCCTGCTACTGAAAGTAAGCATCTGTCACTCCTGATACTCTCTGATCCTCTGCATGTAAGTGATTAAAAGTATAGAACAAGTCATCAAAGCAATCATTGTTATCTTGCATGAGTATTTGACTTCTTGAAATGCAAACTTGGTCCATTCAGCTTTATGAAATTTGGTATCTTATGGTGCAAGAGGGTGAAGTCTTAGAGTGATATTGTAAAGTGAATGTCAAGGGAAGGCGAACATGGGGTATTGTCATTGCTACCCTACTGTGAAAGGAAATAGTATTATTATTACAAGCTAAGCTACAACCCTAGTTGGAAAAGCAGGATGCTATAAGACCAAGGGCTCCAACAGGAAAAAATAGCCCAGTGAAGAAAGGAAACAAGGAAAGGAATAAACTACAAGAGAAGTAATGAACAATCAAAATAACTTATTTTGAAAACAGTAGTAACATTAAATTGCATCTTTCACAAATAAACTATAAAAACTTCAAGAAAAGAGGAAGAGAAATATCATAGAAAAGTGTACCCTCGAGTAAGAGAACTCTTAATCCCAGACAGTGGAAGACCATGGTACAGAGGCTATGGCAGTACTCTAGACTAGAGAACAATGGTTCGATTTTGAAGTGTCCATCTCCTAGAAGAGCTGCTTACCATAGCTAAAGAGTCTCTCCTACCTGTGGAGATTTTTTTGTTTAATTAAATGTTTGAGTGGGAACATAGTCTGGGAAAATCTCCCTACAGCAGTTACACAAAGATCAACAGGGGAGGATAATGAACACTTACTCTCAGGGCACAAACACCCTGCTAATATCTTTACTGCCACAGTTTACTAACCTTCACTCTTAAATACAAAAGGGGGAAATTTTACTGTCCAGAAGCCGGAGAACTCCACACGTGAAAATAAAAGTAATTTATGGCCTACTCTAGCTTTGTCAGGTCTATAGTCATCTCACTCTTAGGCTCTATTCCGACTCCGTCCCAGTAACCCCAGTGAGATGCTGGACAGGTATCTTACGTTAATGTAATTAGAGACAAAACCAAAAATGGGAGCAGTGATGTAAAGTAAAGTTTAAAAGTTTAAATATATGGATCTTTACCTTCGAAGCAGATATATTTATACAAAGTTCCTCGCTGAAACCACTTATAGACTTACTTAGGCTTGGTGTCCGGTTATTACATCGCCGTAATTTCATCGCGGTAATTACATCGCGGTAATTACATCATGGTAATTACATCTCATGCATTTTCACCGCATTACAAATACATCGCAACATATCACATCGTCTGTAATTTCATCGTCAGGTAAGTAAACTGCTCAAAGCCAGAAATAAATGAACAATAAAACATAAACGTCTAATTTAATATTGTAATAGTTGTTGATGGGATCTAACTATCTAACTATTCGCAAACAGCCAGCTTGTTGACTTTTCCCAAAAAAGAAATTAATCAGAGAAAATTTCCGTTTATTTTAGCAGCTTGTCTTCATTTGATAATAACTCGGACTAAACCCTTCAAGATGCCTCTGGAGTATGTTGTAAGCACACAGAATAAGAAAAAGTTAATTGACAATAGTCATCTATTTGTGAAAGAGAAAACAAATGGCAAAAAAACTATTTGGAAACGTGATCAATTTTATACAAAACAGTGCCATGCAGGAGTGCATACAAATAACAAATCCAATATAAAACTACTCGGAGAACACAATCATGCAGGAGATATTGCTCTGCCAAAGGGATTAACATAACTAAAGAAAAAGCAATAAAAACTCAAGAAACGACACAGTGTATCGCAACCCAAGCGTATGTAGGAGTATCCCAAGCAGTTGCAGGTCAGCTACCAACACCTCAGTACTTAAAAAGGAATATACGAAATGCAAGAAATGTAGCAGCACAAGTTCCTGCAAATCCAGTTAGTTTACTCGAGTTAAGCATCCCCCCAAATATAGGATAACACATTCACATCAGCCATTTCTTCTGTTTGATAATGATGATGGATCAGACAGGATTATTATATTTTCGACTCTGAAAAATCTTCAGGTATTATCCAGATGGGACGTTTAAAACTAAACCTAAGTTAAATATATATCAAAGTTTGTTGAAAAATAAATAGATTAACTAAAAACTATCATAAAAATCTGAATTAAGATATATATATATATATATATATATATATATATATATATATATATATATATATATATATGTATATATGTTCTAAAATCTATCATAAAACTCTTATTAAAAATATACTATTATAAAACCATAAAAGCAACTATAATTTGTAAAATACATCTATAATATCAAAACCCTAATATCGCAAGAGGGTCTGCCCCTCTCTTTTATTCTTCTCCTGTACTTCTGTACTTCTCTTTCTCCCTATTACCTTAATCTTTCCCATCCCAAGTACCTGCCTTTGAGCTATAATCTGGATGGTATCCAGGGGTACTCTTCCTTTCCCCATATTCCCCACTTCCCTATTCTTATTGTTATTATTATTACATCTATTTTCTATCAAAGTTTACGAGGGAATCTACTGGGCAATTGTCGTCTATTTAAAATAAGACTGACGTCAAACAGTTAATAGTTCTCGAAGCCGAACAAAAAATTAAAAGCTTATTTAAAACCCTATTAATACTAAATATTTATAGCAACGAGAGAGAGAGAGAGAGAGAGAGAAAGAGAGAGAGAAAGAGAGAGAGAGAGAAAGAGAGAGAGAGAGAAAGAGAGAGAGAGAGAGAGATCCAATGGAACCATCCCCTTACAGGAAGCCATGCCGTCTCTCTCTTGAATGAAAATATCTATCTGAATGATTATGAGAAAAGTCCCATTCATCAGGTTTTGCCACATTCTACAAAATAATCTTTTAAGTATTCTCAGTCACTTCATTTTCGACCAATATCACATCAGCAGTTATTCCATCGTATCCAGGGGCTTTCCATCTCTTGAGTTTTTTAATGATAACTTCGACTTCAAACACACTGAATTCATTCATGGACACTTCAAGGTCTTCATCAGCTTCAAGTATATCAATCAAATTATTCCCTTCATATCTCCTACTCCTGACCTCACAAAAGTGTTCCATCTAACGTTGCCTTTCTTCATCTTCTGTTGTTTCAACAGATCCATCTCTCTTTTTGATGGGTATATACTTCTTCTTCTTGGCCCCCGTAGAGATTTCAGTAATAATTAATTCTATGAGAAATTCTTACACCATAGCCACTCCCTGAATTCATAGCTTTGTCAGCCTCATTTGCTTTACTGTCTAAATATTCTCTCCAGTCGTTCCTGGCTTTTCTCTTCACTTCACTATCAATACTGAAATACTTAGCATGCTCTACCTTGTAATTTTCATGTATATATATATATATATATATACATATATATATATATATTATATATATATATATATGTGCGTATATATATATATATATGTATATATGTATATATATGTATATGTATATATATATGTATATATATATATATATATTATATATATATATATATATATATATATATATATATATATATATATATATATATAAATATATATATATATATATATATATATATATATATATATATATATATATACATAAATATATACATATATATATATATATGTACATATGTATATATATGTATATATGTATATATATATATATATATATATATATATATATATATATATATATATATATACATAAATATATACATATATATATATATATATGTACATATGTATATAAATGTATATATGTATATATATATATATATTTATATATATATATGTATATATGTATATATATGTATATATATATATATATATATATATATATATATATATATATATATTATATATATACATAAATATATACATATATATATATATATATATATATATATATATATATATATATATATATATATATATATATATATATATATATATATATATATGTACATATGTATATATATGTATATATGTATATATATATATATATATATATATATATATATATATATATATATATATATTATATATATATATTTATATATATGTATATATATATATATATATACAGGGCCGTTTCTAGTTCATTAGGTGCCCCAGGCAAGAACTTGTTATGGCGCCCCCTTTCCCTCCAGGATGGAAACAATAACATAAACAATTTCGAACACAACTAGCATCTCAAGTTCCACAACAAAACAACATACTTTAATAATAAATCATCTTCACGTATATGTATACACAATAAGGAAAAGTATAGACTCAAAAGTATACAAACTCTTTGTAAATTTTAATAGAATAACACCATTATACATATTTATTGCAAATACTACCTAAGATAAATTGAAAAAGGTAATCTTGCCAATCTAAAACCATAGAACTCAATGCATGTATGTTGAGGGCTATGCTAAAAGTATCATATACAAGTTTTCTTCACTGATTTTTCATATTTAAAACCTGACTCTTCTTGACTTTCTTACAGCAATATCATCATACGAAATTTGTTTGGATATTTCTCTATTAATACTAATTATATTGCCAGCCCATTTAGGCGCTCCTGTGACATAGTAGACCTTAAATATGTTTTAATGAGCTTAAGTTTAGAGAAGCTTCTCTCTGCAGATGCCACAGTCACAGGTGTAGTGACAGCAATTCTTAATGCCGTCCACATGTTTGGAAAGATCTCTTTCAGGCCTTTCTCGTCCAGAAAAACAAGAAGGTCTAATGTTGTCATATTTTGTTTTGGCCATTATTTTGGAAATGACTGCATCTCTACAATCAGTTCATCATAATTTAAATCAGAATGATCCCAAGATGTGAATCTTTTGCCTGCTTTTCTAGCTCACTAGATGTCAGGTCAGAGAAGTTTATGAGAACACTGAATTTCTTTGCATCATCACTCATCATTCCAGTTCTCTCTCTCTCAGAGATTCAATGGCCATATCCACAACTACACTGAAAAACGAAAAGGCATCGGTAATAGGTTCATCAGGGGCCTCATAGGAAAACTGCCTTTTAGTAGTTCTAAGTCTTTTCTGCTTTAGAGCAGCTTCCACATTCATCTCCTCACATATCTCTTTGGCAGATGTCTGGGCATCAGCAAACCCAGTGTCTCTGTAGCTAACAAGGGAGGTTTCAGCCTTCTTGAGAATGTTAACAGCTACATCCAGATGCATGCATTGTGATTGCAGAAGTTGATTCACAGTTTGAACTTTTCTAAGGATATCATACCACACCACCGGACAAATAGAGAACCGGTATGATCCCACCTCTTCTGCTAAGGCTTGTGCTTCAATTTTGATAGCTGGATCTGCAGTGCTTGCTCTCACCTCTAAAAGAGCATCTCTCACTTTTGCAGCCTGGAATCTTACAACCTC